>NC_089521.1:17887515-18187515 GCF_963924715.1 Thunnus thynnus
GGGATTCAAAGCATCACATTAGGAAACAATTCATTTTAAAATTGGTACTCAGCAGGTGTGAAGTTAACGCTTTATAAACCAGACATGCTCCAATTATTAAAGTCGACCCTGACACTTTTTCCTGGACTGTTAAACTGCGGGCTGGATATTCAACTTTAACCTTGATTGTCTGGATTTGATATTGTTGTTCATATTAATCTAATTTAATTTTAACTTACACCATTTTCCTAAATCAACAACATGATGAGCTCTTTACTTTTCTCACACCCCCACGATCATTCAATAACCAGGAACATTTGACAGTCCCATTCTTACAAATTCACAACTTGGCTAAGATTATTCCTGTTGGGGGTAAAACTCATTAAGCATGAGTAGAGCCTTATGGGAGAAGTCAGTTTCATCCTCATTAAATACATTTTAGTGTCCCCATTTATCTTGCTGGCCCATTTTCCTCAAAAACATGCTACTTAACCCGGGCTGTCTCCTGAACACTAGAAGACCTCCAGCAAATACCCACAGCATTTCTCTGCTTGATCATATTAAAGCAGCCAATTCTCTCTCTTAATTTCCAGAGGCGTGTTCAGATTAGTATCCCACCACACTCTGGGACTCTAGAGATTTAATACAGAACCTTTTATAAGATCTGCATTAAGATTCATGAGGGTGGAGCAGGCCACAGTAGTTTAACATACACACAGTTAACATATACCCTCCAAGGCTAGAGAAGTAATTAGAGGAACTTTATATGCATCTTCAGGTAAAAAGGAATGCGTGCTATCCAGGGGTGCCACTTTGAGAAAAGGGTTACAGAAAGAGCAGAATAATGTTCAGTGTATTTTTTTTTTTTCTTTAAAACCTACACTGATGATTTTTTGGGCTACTGGGGAGTCAGTAAAACACTGGAACAAGCTGACAAATACACAACCATCGATATAACACTGGTTAATCAAGTTATGCCTTATTTTACCTAACAACTGAAAAATATGCACATCTATCAGATACAGCAAATAATATTGTAAATTCAATATTCCAATATTCACTCCCCTGTTGGCTCCGTTTTGGTCTCCTTCAACTCCAGAGAAAAATAGCTCAGTACAAAGAAGTTGTTCATTCTCTCCCATCTGAAGAATTTCTTCTGCATGGAGGGACTAATGGGCTGCACCAGACATGTTTTAGTAGTGTATTTCACATTTCCACTTTACCAGCATAACTGCAACCCGAAGTATATTTTTACACTCCAACTCTATTTTCTTTCTCTCCTTCTTCTGACTTATACCTTGATTTTGTATTGGGCTATGAACACTGCTGAAACATCCGTAGTGTACAACAGCACTATGGCTGAACACATGCAGTGTAGATGCTGACTCAGGACTGAAGCTGTGGCTGACATGTTGCTTTCACTATACAGAGTAATGTTTGTGTTGTTAAAACTAAGACATACTGTACATGTCAACATTATTTCAAGACTAACAAAACCCTCAGTTCTGTTAACCAAGTTGCACTTAATCTGATTACAACTCTCAGAGTAGAATCAGAGTATTGCCTTATTTTTGTTATGTATAATATATATATGTATAAAAATATATAAATTATTTAAATGCACTCAATATCAAAAATACAGCATAGTGTAGTAAAACAAATAATTACTTAGATCACACAATTTGTTTACACAAATAGTTGATTATGGAGACACAATCTCACGAGAAACTAATTACAATATAATTTGGCATTTTTGCTGTTTATAGGGAATTATGATTAAGAGAGTCAGAGTAATGAGGTACAATATGTAATTTCAGGTCACTTTCTGTAGGATAGTCCCTGCAGCCAAATACGATGGGTCTATGAAGATACAGAGATGATGCAGAGAGGATATATTCTAAGAGAGTATTACATAAACATACATAACAAAGACAATCTAAGTTCAGCTCCTTATTGAACAAAAAAATAAATAAAGTTTGTAAACTGCTTCACATACATGGAACCTGTGGTCCATGGCCACACCGTCATGGCTGTATGAATTCAATCAGAAATCTTTGGGGATAAGCCTCTTATTCAAAACCCAAGGGTGATGTTACATGTTTTGAAGCCAGTATTTCCCCTGTATTTTTATGAGGGGTTAAGTGACGGTAGTAAAGGTTTGTTTGCTTCCATATCGCTCCCTGTCGTCACCAATAAGCAGCTACAATGTGTCTTGAAAGTCAACTTATAAAAGTTTTATGAAACTCAGAAAGCTTAAGTGATCTTCCCCAGCTCTGCGGTAGCCTGCAGCGTGCAGGATGTCTGCTTATATTAATTTCATGGAGTTTAAGAGGTCACCAAACTCATTTGGAGATTCTTACTCATTTATGAACTCTGCAACCCATCTGTTCTGCAGTGCTCTAAGCTACCGGTCTTGAGATGCTTACATTTACATGGAATATTATATGGCTAGGTGGCAAAAAGTATGGTGCATTTGGAGTTTAAAATACATGGGGCTGAATGAAAATGCACTTTGAAATGACATTTACCTGCATTTTAATGAAAAGTAAGGTGAGCAAGCTGGTGTTTCATCTGCTTTGTGTGTTGGGAATTGGGCGGCTGGGGCAGAGGTGGCTGGGTGGGGATAAGGGCTCTGGGGAAATTGGTTTATCCAATATTCAGAAGATTTCCAATAAGACAATGGACTTCTCAGAAAGCAGCTTAGCTGGAGAGCAGTGAAACCGTGAGAGTGAATCTGAGTAAATGAGCTCACTAGCTGGTCTTAACTCACAGAGAAGCCATACTGACAATGAAACAGAAAAAAATAGAGAATTCCTTTCAATTAAAATGAAGATACTAAAGCAGGAATACAAGAGGGAAGTAGTTAAGGCTCACCTCAAAGGTTAATCTGATGGTGATCTCTCACACTGACCTTCCCTCAGAGCAGCCTGACATCCATACTGGGGACAGCTTCACTGTCCACTGAAGCCCTTTGACAAAGCCAGTTTGTGGCAGTCTTACGTCTGCAGCAGATCTCCCAGTGAGAGCGTTTAAAACCAATGAGGCCTCACATCTGTGCACGGACTGAGCTTGGTCAGGGGGTAGTGGGTGATTAATTGATGGTCACATCTCGCTGACTGCTGCCCACACCGCTTTGATGAAGAGGGATTAGGTTGTGCACCACAGGCTCAGCTGATAATAGGAGAACGGAGAGGAAATGCTCATGTCACGCTCCATGGCAAGGATTTCAATCAAAGAACTACTTCATTCAGAGAGCCCAGACTTTATAAAACAAGTAAAACCCTTAGCTTCCTGAAGCCTTTTTTTCAGAAAGTGACTGTGTCGCGATTAAAAGTTAGGTTCTTTCTAATTGGCTTCATGATTTGAAGTAGGGCTCACTTTTTATTCGAAATTGCAAAGCTTTTGTGCGAACATGGGGAAAAATTAAATATCCGAACTGTAATAACCTGTTTGAATTCAAGATTTACAGTCTATAACTTCAGACTGTTTGAAGTGGTTTGCCTTGTAATCCAGCAGAGGGCCTTAAAATTTATTATAAGCTTGACCTATTGCATGCTCTTTGACCTATCAGTAAACTAAGCTAATAAATAAAAATGGAGAAGGACCATATCAAGCAAAGCCGTGCTGATCGGATAATCACAACACCAAAACATCTGAGAAGCAGTGTGTAGAAGTATTTTGGTAAAAAGCAGCTGCCTTATTCTACAATGACAACTAATCTGAGGACTCACCAGCGATCTTAACACACAAGTGAGCCAGAGGAGGCAATTAATGAGCAGAGCAGCGTCAACTCTACAACCTTGTCTGACTGCCTACTGCAATCTCAAGACACATAGTGCAGTTGTAATGACACCACACGGGAAAATATATAGGCTATACTGAACGGTAAGACACTCATTCTGACCAGTGACATCTCTGGCCATATATGCTTATGACAGTCACAGCAGATTGTATCTGAGACGTTACCAATTAATTTGAACAAATTACTTGTTAGTTTGAATTCGTTTGAACTTGACTTGAGAAAGTGATCGCCCTAATTTGGGGGGCCGTTTTTTGATAAAGAAAAGAACCCACACATTGCAAATAGACTAAGTGAGCAAGTCTTTGTAATATATACAGAAATTTGTGTATGTTTTTGCTAAACAACACACAAGGCATTCTGTTCCCTACAAGCCAATGTATTCCTCACTTAACATATTTGGTGTGGGTTTTCCCCTTGAGACATACAGGGTTAAGTGTTACAAACATTAATACAGTAACTGTGATGCAATGATGTAATGTTAATGCAATGCTATCCACCTACTTAAACTGTAGGTGGATAGCATTAGAGCAGATTATCCCAGTATTTTTACAGTCAATGTGATATCCCTGTGTGTTCAGTTATCGCAATACTACAGATAATGTTAGCCTTGTTCACATTATAAACCGTACGTTAATCCTTGTTACAAACATTGATCGTCTTGTGAATTATAAAAAAGCAAAAGTATAAAGTAGGGTAATAAACAGCATTCATTTAAAATTTAAATTTAGGGACGGAAGCGCTATATTTTGTATAATCTGTGTTTTTTAAGAAGAAAATAACATTTATTCTCATATAAAATAAGAATCTTCATGTAACAATATTGTTTATATGATGAACATGCACGTCATAGAAGGTGGAGGGAAATGATTTTCTTGAGGTTGTAAGGTTTAGGTAGAGTTTCATCTATCTGAGCCTTTATTTAGCCCCCTATCCTGTCTCGGTACTTGCTGAACTGAGATCACTCTGCAGTTTTCCCTGGAGAAAACAGTAATGTCACATACCGACTTGGCACACCAATATTTCACATCCAAACCAAAACCTATTAAGAATGACTACTTACCATAGACAAGATATGTCCTTCACAGCAGCAACCTTCACATTCGGTGTAATCTACGCACACCCACACAGATACATACATGTACACATACACACAGATACAGACTGCTGTGCATATTTTGTTGTGTTATATTTCATCCACTGGCACATGTGATGGTGTTGTCCTCCCTACAAACACCCTTATCATACCCTTGAAATCACATATCTGGATCTGTACTATCTTATTCAACAAAATTGTGGCACAGTACAATATTGTTGCAAACTCAGTATACTGTATATAAATTTAATCATATTCATCCAAAGGCTGAAAGAATGCTTAACTTTTTTTTGTAAAAGCCCACTCAAATACTGTAAAATATCAAATGTGGAAATGTGGAACCCAAAAAACTTTAAACCTACACAGCAATTATTTTAATTTCAACTTTTACGAATTGACTGGCGGTACCACACCACAATACACTCAACTGTTCACTCCATTAAAGAAGCTCATGTACAGTATTGTGTTTCAGTCAGCACAAAGACTCATTTTATACACACTGAAAATTGCAGAGCCTAATAAGTCTAGGGGGAAAAAAAACACTATTTGCTCTCAAGTACTTAACTCATGCTCTCATATAATAATTTGTCTACACAAATTACATTTTACCAGTATAAGGGATAGGGGTCGACAGAAACAGAGTCAGAGACAGCTTCAGGACACACTACAGTAATGTTACTAGTAGTTGTGGGTTGAGACTGAGAGTATGACCGGCCTTGATAAATGACGTGTTGTGCAAGAAATAATGTTAGCCTATCAATTTTTTTTGCTGTAGTCAGGTGGCTAAATTATGGCTCAACAAATAAACCTGCTGATGTTCACTATCGCATTCACGTTAGCTCTACGAGACTCAACATTAGCTTAACTTACGTTATATCACTGCAACAAAGTGCATTTTTGGGCATTTTCAGCGGTGTAACTGGGAAACTGGACATGCTTGTCATCATAGAAATAAATCATAAGATTGTCGTGTTTTTACAACTTCAGCGTAGAGGACTGTGACGTTTATTGCAAATCCACTCCAGTCTACAGACGCTTCTCTGTGCCGTCTGTGGCACGGCAGCATGCGCAGCCTCCAGTGTTGATAGGCTATTACTCGTGACGTGTAACTAATCAGATAATGCTGCGGGCGGGACAGTGCTCGTGACCACAGAGTGGTGACTACAGACAGAGAGAGGCGGCTGCATCAGTAGCACATATCGGCAATCAGATTTAAAAAAAAACAAACAATTCTGATAATCGTAAAAATATTGAATATCGGATCCGATAATCAGGCAGGCCGATGATCGGGCAGGCCGATGATCGGGCGACCCCTAATAAGGGATAACAAAGACAACACAACACTGGTTAACAGGCAAAATCCAGCATAATCTAACAATATTAATATGACAGAATAAATTCACCAATTGTTGACACTTCAAAACCAAAACACACAGAGTAGCCACAACAACCTGTAACTTCAATTCCTGCTGTTACATTACATGCAACTACTATTTCATTGTAGCATCAGTTCCAAAATTGATTACATTGGGCTGTTTGATCTGCATTGACACTACCTCAGCTGCGCCACTCCATGAGTTTGTTTGGAGCAAGGAAATTACCCCAAACAGCTGCAAAAGCAAAAAGCAACGAGTTGCACCTGACAGAAATAACATTGTGAATATAAAGGCCAAAGTCTTAACCTAACCAAATCCATGTTGTAATCCATATTTATCTCCAACTTTAACACCACAGAAAGTTGCAGAGAAGATGAGGGAAGTTTAATCTTTCTGGAAGCACTGTACTTCTGTTTTCCAGTGGAAAATATTTTGTTAGTAGACAAAGGTCCAGCAGATGACATAATGTCATAATGTATTTATTGTAACATGGATGTTCCCTCAAAAAAAAAAAAAAAAAAATTGGCTCATGGAAAAAACTCTGTTTGTGTTTATATCAAGCTAAATGACAATAATTTACAACCAAAATACTAAAACAGGATGGAGACATCAATCCAGAATTTAAAAAAAGGCACACTGTTTTGTGCTCAAGAAAGGCATTGTTTTTATCTTCATGGTGTGACTAACATGCTGAATGTATTTCCTACTTCATGAACCATTTGTAACCTCAAGCCAAGATAACCAATGTGACATAACTAGGGTTGTTTTTTTTCTGACTTTACAAAGCCACTTGAGCCACAGGAGATATTTGAACAACTTTTTACACAATGGTTAGTAGCGCCTCTCATGATATGTGATATGTCAAATTGTTGATGTGTAAAATTACTTTCTCTTTAAAAGCATATTATAAATTTCATGTCTTGCCACATACCCAGTTATTGCGAGGAGTTGTGTATACCAAAACTTAAAATTTGGTGTTAAAATGTTAACATAAAATCTTATGTTTTATTTTCTCATATTGATAAGCATAAGCACAGTCCATCTTAGAGTGTTTTTTATCATGTTAGAGATTAGAAAATACAGCATATCTGTTGCCTGTACCAAAGAACAGCAGAGTTTGATTTATGTTCTCCCCTATTCTATTGAACTATACAAAGGAACTCTCCACCTTGACCGCTCTATTAAAGTAAGAAGCAAAAGTTATCAATCGAGGTGGTGAAAGGAAGAGAAGTCTTCTCAACAAGCCATGCTTTCTCAGCCTAATGGATCATACTATGCTGCAGAGAGCAGAAGAGAGAGAGACAGAGACCGAGTGAGTGAGACAGCGAGAGCAAGATGTTGCTTCTACTGTATGCTTTTGACTGATTATGCATTTTTTTTTCTTAAGCTATTCATAGAAGATAGATTCATCATTCCAATTTGTCAAGCTAGCAAAGATTTCAATTAATTATGTGCAGCGAAAGACTGGGTGTATTAGGCCTCTCTGTCAGCACTAGTCTGAGTCCCCATTTACCGGACTCAAAATAAAGAGGTATCAGAGAGGTGCTTGGATCCACAAGTAATTAATTTGATGAATGCCTTAGTGGCACAAATAGTGGCAGCCGTGCATCTTTTCATCACACACCAGCAGTAGTCTCCATGCTCGGTGCTAATTTGAAGGGGGCAGCTCATCTGTATAGTGGATGTGTTTGTGGCTGGGTCTATTCTTCAACCCATGTACTCACAGCCTCCTGCTGTCCAGACAGTGTGTGGGGGCCTTATGTTTTCTGTCAACTTTGTCCTTGTGCCAAGCAACTTGCCCAGTTTTTTGACTTTGTGGCCTGAACTTGATAATGGCAGGCCTACTGGATTAATGGAAGGTACAGTCATGTTGTTCCCTGGCTGCTGCTCTTGTGGTTTCCCCAGACACAGTATTGCAGTTATCGCCAAGGTATCACATACTATACCTGGCACGTGTGAAATTGATAAACATTGTGATGAAAACTCCAATCTCATGAACTACCAATAATCCATTAGGGGAAAATGTCTGACTACAAAATTTAGGGATAAAGGGTGCATCTACACAGTGATAGATGAAGTAGGTAACGTGGTGGGAGGTGTGATTGGGCCAATCTAAAATGATTGATCATATTATTGTTATTAGGTGAAAGCTTCAATGGCAGCTATTTGTGATGCACACCGTCAATGTCGACAGGAGCTGCAGCCGAACAAAGAAATAATTGGACTGGTGCCACATAATTCAGGTTCATATTTTCACAAGTGGGGGAACCTCATTATAAATCAGGTCAGCCACTGATACAAGACCATAAATCAAAGAAAGACATAGCTCGAACAATTAGATAATTACTAGACCACCATGTCACTGCTGCTGAGATGTTTTGCTGTGCCACTGAGATGGAGCGAAGAAAGTAACGACTAGTGCTAAGTGCCCACAATCACATTTTCACCATCAAATGAGAGGAGAGGCGATGTAGATTTTTAAAAAGAAAAGGCATAAAAAGCCAATTTGAAATGTTGCTTCTGCTTTGAATGGTCTATAAATGTACCTTTTGCAGCAGTTGCTTTGTAATAATGATAATTGCAGGACCACAAATAAAATTGCAAAAAAATGAGAATTGCTGCTGAAGTGTTGGTGAACATAAAAAACATGTCATCTTTGGTCACCTTCTATAAATTCTGTCCTCTGATCACATCTAAAAGTGATGATATCCATGTTGGTAAGGATCTCTTCACTACATGATTGCATGGATTGCCACTGACCCCTAGTGTTGCTCAAATGCTCAGTTACACTGCTTGAACTACAGTATGAAAGCCTGTTACTCTAATTATATCTACAGCCCTTCATTACCCCAAGGCAGAGAAGCTGCCTGAAATCCAGAGGCAGTACTCCAATTGACCCCAATTGAAAGTGTCATTTCACAGGATTGCCAAGTTGGAGATGCTGTTTCGGCCCAGGATGAGCGGATGTTAATTCAATGTTCCTCCTCAGCTTCACTGTTTGATATTCGAGCAGCTATTCCACTCTGCCCCCCTTTGCTCGGCTGGGCGGGTGTAGAGCCGCCTGCGCTGTTCTTGTGTCAAACCAGAGTGCAAGGAAGCTCCAACAGCAGTCAAAAATTGAGGTCACAGCACAAGAGTGAACCAACTGGAACAGATTGTTGTGGAACCTCCAGGCTTTTGCAGACACGTGTTGATCCCAGCCCAGCATGTCCTAGCTTTTACCTTCCCAAACCCTTCTTTGCAACTCCCCTGACAGCAGCTTATGGACAGGGAGTCAGAGACTATGACCAGGTCTTTCAACTTAACTGCAGCCTTTTATTATCACATGCACTGCACATCTCCATCCCTGTATAAACTATATGACATGCATCCTAATTACCAACAACTAATGTTTTAATGTAAAATAGTGGGTTTTTGTATAGCATGGAATTAACTTTTTTAGGGGTTGTTATTTTCAATTTATACTTTTCAAAAAATAGAGATCTGGGAGCTTTTTAGAGGTAAAAAAAAAAATTTAATTAAAATTTAGATAAAATAAATACAGTATATAATGCAAAATTTCAAAAATAACAGTTGTAGCGTGGATAGTAGCCATTTACTTATTTAATATTTTATAGGGAATCTGGTGCAAATTCATAATTTTGAATATGAATATGTATGCTGCAGTGACATCACATGACATAATAAAATGGAATATGAATTTTTCAACATTTTATCAATTTTCCACAAAAACAAACTATGTGCAAATGATTATTATCTTCACATCTGTAGCCTAAGGCCTTAGGTAAATAACAAAAAAAAAAAAAAATAGAACTACTTACATTTTTATCACAACTGTCCATATTCGTTTCTGGGAGATATTTACAACAAACAACTATGTTCAAATGTTTACTGTTTTCACATTTGTAGACCAGGGCCTCAGATGAAAAACGAACAAAAAATAAATAAAATCTCTATTCATAAAGTCTCTATAACACAGGAAAAACAGAACTATTTACATTTTTAACAAAACTGTCCATATTTGTTTCTTGCTGTGTTTTTATGAGTTTATTGTTTAATGGAAACCAGCATTTTCACCACGTCACTTCCACCGAGCTGATTTTGTCATTCCTCAATTTCTGTTCAGTAATAAACCTTTTGCCAAAAGAATAAAACTCCAAACAGAATAAAAACACACATTTCGCTTTATGCGTAATGTGATCATGCTCCAATGGTCAAACTATGCACGGAGGTAGGAACATGTCTTTACGTAGCTCAATAAACTTCAGATAACTATCTTGGCACATTATTTCTGTGTTTCAGTAGATTTCTAAATGTTCAGGACACAGCATTGATCTATCCAATCACGTTTTTAAATCGGCGATACCCATTTTGCAACCATCATTGGTTCAGCTCTTTGCGCACGATTCACCAACCAATAACACAACTTGTAATTGGACGAGAGAGAGTCAACATGACTGCCTGAGTTGTTTGTACAGTCAATATTGGATAAATAAGTTCATAAAACATAAAATTATCACTTTTATCATTTTTCAAAAGTGTCCAAAAATAACATGGTGGTTCCCTGATGAATTATCAAGCCCCTGGACAGATTATAAGAACAAGTTAGGGCTTGTTGTAACGGCTGGACAGTGTGCTGCAGGGCAGTTTTTAAAGTAAGTTGCTACATACATCCGTTACAGAGATATTCTAAAAATAGTAATTTGAGTACTTTTATGTCTTTGCAACATCCTCGACCCCAGAGGCTTAATACAAGACGCGTTTATTTAGCTGTGTCCTCTGTGTAAGAGCACTTTGTACACTCAATACTGTAGTGATAAACATCTTCTTGTGGCAGCAAAAAGAAAGATCTTTCAGATGCATAAAAAATCCAGATCAAAATAAATTCAGTCAATCTGCTCCTTAAAAAAAATGGGGGGGGGGGGGATGAAAATTTGTGAAAACCAAAAAAATGCCCTATACCCTATAGACTTAAGTTTATACCATGCATGTGTATCAGCTAAATTTAAGGACATTTATGCTGGCAATATCGGTTGACAGTTGCTTCGGTCTGAGCTTTCTCAACCCAGCTGAACAAAATGTAAATGTCTCATTAGATCATTGTCTCTAAAGCACTTTAAATAGATATTAAAGCCGCTCTGCATAAGCCCCATCTGTTCCACTACATATCCCCATGGAGGCGAGGCAGTGTTTTAAGGCACAATTGATCCTTTAATAATGTCATGACCGATGTATGACCCATAGCAGGGGGTGTGTTTGTTCTGGGGGGGGGGGTTGAACAGAGTGTGTTAAGGTCTGGTGATGGGTGATGGGAGAGAGACAGGTACGATATCGCTGTTTAAGATCACTGGAATTCAAAGTGTCGTCTTGTGTTAACTGGCTACATTTGGTAACATTTCTGACATTCTGTCATTATTGTCACTTTACATGAGAGCTGGGACAGCAAAAGGGGAGCACTGACAGCAGATTGACCCCAGATGCTGTTCATTTGATTGATATCTCTACAGACAATGATCTTTTTCTGCACTGCAGTGGTGGTTACATAGGGAGGCGTTGGGAGGGGGCAAATACAGGAGAAATGTCACACCAGGGAAGTCAGCGAGGCGTAAAGCCCTGCCTGACGAGCACAGGGTCAGTGGCTCCTCTCTGCCCCCTTTATGCCCCGGGTAAAATGATCTAAGTGATTCTGGACCTCTGCCACCGATCCGCTGGAGTGCAGGAGTCAATCGCGTAGGCATGGCACAGTGAAGGCTGGCAAAGGATTTGCTGGTAACCGCATGTGCTGTAGTGTGCTATCGCCTAGAGGACAGACTCATTCCTTTTAGCTGGTTTCATTATGTTTTTCCATAACTAGGACATAACACCTAATATGACTCAAACTATTTAGATGCTTGTGTTATACCCTAAATATACACATTAAGAAAACTATTAGGAAACACAAAATTGTGAAACAGCCATTTCTATCAAATAGTGTTGCAAAGCTTCTCAATTTCAAGCCATACATAGAAAGATTTTTGATGCTGACAGTGTTTCTTTATTTATAGCAGGATTGAGCCTCCCAGACGATGAATAAAGGCGAGAGGTTAAGATTACATTGTTCTGCTAAATTACTTGCACAGAATGGCTGCAAGGCAGAAACCATATCAGTAGATACATCCTTAAAGACTGCAGCGCAGAATGCACATTATGTCTAAGCTAGCTTCTGGTTGTAAGCTGTCCGTGTTTGATGATTGTGATCAACCTTAATTAAATGTGCTAATACTGTCTTTGTCTCAGTTCATTTAGGGAGATGGAGAGTACAATAAGCAATTCTGACACACATATACAAAACCAACAGCTTCTCTTTTCTTACTGACATATTCCAGGATGGTATCCACACATTCAGTAACACTGTCTTGTGTCTTAAATGTCTTGTTATGGTTAATGTACTTTAAAGGTTTACATAATTGTATATTTTTTATTGTATGAATTAATTGAGGTATAGTCAATATATTTCATATTTAAATGTTTTTTATGGATGTTTATAAGTAATATCTGCATCTAGATGTGTTTGTGTGTTAAAGAGTCAGAGGGAGCAATTTATGTGGCAAGCTCGTCACTGTGCAGGGTAATAAGGTCAATGCAAAAAATAACCCAGGGGCACATTTCCCAGCAAATGTGCAGAAACACACATACACACACACATAAACACACATACACACCACTGTCCCGGCCTTATGTTGCAGAATCCAAACCAATCGAGTCAATTGCCAGAAAACATGACATGACCTTTCAGATTCACTGAGCATCAACCGTGAGTGGGACTGGCGTACTTTCCGTTTCAGCGCACCCTATGCCCCTCCCGCCCACTCCGTCACCCCCAGGGCCCTAAACCCTCCACAAATAATTACTCTCAGTGGAGTTTGTACTCCACAAGACAGAGCCAAAAAAACTTGACTCTGATCTTGACCCATACTTACGGTACTCTCACTATAAAATCATCCTCTTACAGGGGGTTTTACTATTTGAACAATTCAGTCACTATAAATTGAAAATGAGAAAGGTCAAGTTCACGTTTAGACATATTGTGTTTGAAATATGTTGTTGGCTATACTGCATTCTGAGGAAAAATACAACTTTTTTCTGAAAGATATATGTATTTTTTTCTGAAAGGTATGATTGCATGAATCCCATTAAAAGTGAAATGTTGTATATGCTTCATGCTTTTCTACTGGCATAGTGCATTACCTTCAGTTTACCTAAGAATTTTCTTTGATTTTGCAAGAAATAAAGACTAAAATCTTCCGAATTGCTTAAAACAAAGCTCAAAGCAAAGCAGTTATACTACTCTTATTATCATTATAAAATTTTGCAAGCCAAAGATGGTGTTATCATGCCTGATTACATAAACCCACAAATGTATCTCTACTTTCAGAAAATCCATGAACCACAAAGCAAAAAACAGCAAACAGAATCATGTTGACATGTCAGTAACTTCTTTAAAGTCCCTGTGAAACAAAAGTTAGAGCATCTTTAGCTTCTATACTGTGACGTATTTCCCGGTAAAACTGAATATTTGGTTGGTCTACAGTTAAAAGTGTCCAAATATGGTCACTTCTGGTTCCAAAAATCCAAGATGGTGACGGTCAAATAGCCCAATTCGAGGCTTCAAAACGGCAGTCCACAAACCAGTGGGTGACATCATGGTGACTACATCCATATTTTTTACAGTCTGTGGTTCAGCCCCGACATAACGTAGCAAAACGTTTATTTAAACGGAAACGGTGGTGCGTTGAACACCCTGTTGCGTTACGCAAGCACACTGCCTTTTTAATTCAGTGGGGTTTATATACACGTCATTGCTGCTTGCTTCAAGCAGTTGGGGAAACAATAGACAAGACTTTTTTTGCCTTGGGAAGCTGCAGTGTTTACTAAATGACACACTGTAGCCTGTACTGTACATTTACTGCCATATTGACAAATTACTGCTAACCTTTCATTCTGCTCCGCTCACTGTCACTTTTCTGCCACTTGCTCAACCACACACTTGCTACACACACACACACACACACACACATACATTATGCACTGTCCTATTCCTTAACAGAGCTACGCTACTCTTAACAGTCTTAACAGTACCTTTCACGTAGAGGTCCTTTGAAGAAGTAGGAGAGAGAGGATTCTGGGATTTCAAGAACTAGTCGATGAGTCAAAACAATTCCACGATAACGTAGGGTGTTGTTGTGCTTGCACATTATCTGGAAGCTGTTCAGTTGCCTTCCAGCGCTTCAGCTCTCCTAACCAGAGATGATACCTGATTACCAAATGCAAACCAAGAATGCAGACCAGTGTGTGGAGTCATTTTCAGAGATCCCTAGAGCCAGCTAGCCACCTGGAGTCACGACAGGCCCATGAACTGCAGCAGGTACACAGGTAATAACTATTCACGTCACAGTTTATGGAACTGTCGTGGTTTAAAACAGCTAATGTAGCTAGCTCACTAGACTAACCGCTGTTCTCTCCCTCTCTCTCGCTCACTCGCTCATGGAGCCAGGGAGGAGGGGCCAACATTGAATGCTGTTTGTTCACAAACACCAACCAACAAATCCTGCATAGTATACCTTTAAGCTAGCACCCATTGTTGATCTGCATACAGCTAATTTTAGTTTAGATAAACTAATTAATTTGTACAGCAACACTCATTTCCTAATCCTGTTTTTAATGGCTGCCAGAGTCAAAGCTGCCACTACTGCATTAATTCATTCATCTTTTGTTTTTAATATTATATATGGCAATATGATGCCGGTGTTTCAACTGTAAACTGTAAGTAATGCAAATCAAAACTGTAAGTAAAGCAGGTCCTCCTTGAAATTTAAACAAGTGTGGGTTTACATTGCCTATAAAAAAGAGACATCTAACCAGGTATTTCTGTCCAATTGTGTGATGCTTGAATTCTAGTGGACAAGGTCAAAATATCAGAGGTCGAACAACCGGGTTGAGGCAGTGAGTGGACTAATTCTTGGTTTGTGCCACCATTCTGCATGGCAGCACCTAGTAAAGTCATGGATCACTGGGGATTGTAGCAACTTACACTCAATAGTGAAACAATGTCATCAGTAACCTTAATGGTTATCCACTGAGCTGTAACCAAGAGACTGTTACTCACCAGGGTGCAAAAAGTATCTCTTCATAATTCAACGGAGCAAAAATGATTCTCTTTGTATGTTCAAATTGTTTGCTATTGATATAAGACACAGTTTGTATGTTTTTCACCAAATAAATCACAGATTCATTATTATAGTGTTTGGCCTCTAGATAAAAAAACAGCATTTTGTAATAGTTAGCAGATTATAATGTAAAATATAAGCCTGTTTTACTCATAGACTGTAAAAAATATGGACGTAGCCATCATGACATTACCCATTGGTTTCTGAAGAGTAGTTTTGAAGCTCTAAGTGGGCAGTTCTGGCCGTCACCATCTTGGCAGTGCCTGACTCCACCTCACTCTCAGCTAATACAAAATGAGCAAAGAGGTGGAGCTGAGGCGGGCCAAGTGAATCCTGGTTGTTGAAACAAGCCACCTAGTGGCTAGCAACTTGTCACAAAGCAGCCACATCCTTAATTATGCATAACTTTACTGCTTAATAAAATGTAAACGGGTGAATTATAAAAACATCCACAGCCCGTACAGTACCAGGCTGTAAACATGTTTATTTCTGCTGTAAAGTTGGGTATTTTAACATGGGAATCTATGGGGATTGACTCGCTTTTGGAGACAGCCTCAAGTGGCCATTCAAGGAACTGCAGTTTTTGGCACTCTGCGCTGGCTTCATTTTTCAGCCCCAGAGGTTGCCACTTGATTTTACTGTTGAGTTTCCTAAGATTGCTGGTATGATGAAACCTTAATAATTTTGACTTAGTTGTTGTATTCCAATCAATTTTAAAGTGATAGCATGTTCCAATCTTGTGTTTGTTTTCTTTTGGATCATCGATTGTGGGGTTTGTACATGTTTTAACCTATTAACTAAAAATAACATTAATTTTATATTGCTTTTGGTCATTTTTACAAAGCATAACATAGATTTTAAAATTTATTTTCAATTAATTTAAAAAATGAATGAAAATCTACTTGCAAAGATTTCAGGTACTGTTTCAGATAAATAATCAATCACAATCCTCATATTCTTCTTTTCCCAACATCCATGTTTGCTTAGAGTGCCTAACTGCTTGCTCCAGCAGACGGGTTTAATTGCTCGTGTTCAAGACTGTAAGTGCTTGTACTGTGTGCGTTATTAGAAGGCCAATAGCTCAGGAAACTAAGTTTACGGTATTTCCCGTTTTTGTTGCCACAGATTTTCGGTAGAGTTAACAATACACTTCACTGATCTGTTTCCTGTTGGACTTTTGCCTTGCCCCATTTAGGACTGTCTCATCTACTGGGTGGCCAAATGGGGCTTAAAGTAGCCACAGATGTCTTGTTATCTTGTTTATCCCCAACAGCTCTTTTAGTTTAATATTGTGAGGACTGTTGATTATTATTTCCTGTCTTTTCCATCTATCCAACTTTTGATACCAAAATAATAGCATGTGGTGTGTTGGTTAGGCACAGATTTATTTTAGTGATAGGCAGAAATATGCAAAACTACAGATATAGTATTTAAGACACACTTATTAAAGAATTATTAGTTGTACAAGGCTACAGTGTACAAAAGGAAATATGAACATTCATTGTCTTAAAATTGATGATGCTTGATACCAAAGTTTTTTTGCTTTGTTTTTTTATTCAGCATAGGCAAAATATACACACATAGGAAAAGTGTGTAAAGTTCAAATGTCAGGATTTTGATCACTGGTTTGTATTTTGCCTTTGATTGTGGCTCTTCTATTATCCCGTTTCCTGCTAAACAGATTTAAAGCCTGCTACAATGCAAGGTCAAGCACAGTTAACCCTGAACATTTAGCTTATTCCACTGTCACATCTGCATCTTCGAATTAATGTCAAGCTACTACACATATTTGTCCTGTGAGATGCTAAACCTTTGTGACACACAGCAGGGGGGATCCAACAAGTCTCTTTTCATTTACCTCAAAATGAGGAAGGCGGAATGATACGGGGCCAAAAGTCTTAATACAACAATCTTATTTCATGGAGGATACGGCCCTTTCCCCTTTTTTGTGCCTGTGAAGTTGATTTGAAGTCATTGTTAGTCCTTTTGATATGAGGTTGGGTCAGACCAATTTGCCACCTGGTGAGGTAGGGGAAGTAGGGAGGTACATATTTTAATTGTCAGGTCACTTGGTGCAGGGACAGAGGATCCTTTGGGCACACTGTCTGTCTTTGTGTGAAGGACCAGCCATCTGAAATCCCCCACCTCATTATGAGAGAGGGAAGATTAATTGACCAGTTCACTAACTGGCAGCCTCAAGACTAGATCAACTTAGCAAGGGAACTCACCAATTAAGACTGGACTACAGCACCTTTTCTTATACCAAGACTAATCATTTTTATTATCATTAGTCTCTATAGTCCTGTGAGGAAGATCAAGGCTTAGGTGCCCTTTGTCAAAGGCACAAAAATGACTATAAGGCACGAGAGCAAGATTTAATGTTAGTGATAGTATGGGTTACTCCAAGTACTGTAGAAGGCTGCACACTAAGGTTGCAATAAACATGCACATGCGTGAGCTTATCAATTTAATTAACAACACGGTGATGGAAATGGTCTGAATCTGTTCTACTATAAATGTCAAAGCAGTGGGTTGTTAATTTTTTCCCCATGAGATTTCGATTTTTTCTAACTAACCTAATAATTTTAACAGATGGGGGCATGATCAAAGGCAGATTTAAGAGATATTACATTCAACAACACAAGGCAGAAAGTATGAATTTCATGAAATCCCTGGGGCACTACAGTCCTAGATTATACTGTACATCAAATTGCTCCAGGTCAGAGAAAATGTAAACCCATTACAAGCATAACAACTGTGTATGTGTAAAAACCCTATGTGGCAACTGTTTTCATTTTCCCACTGAAGGCCAGGCCAATTTCCTTTATAAACTGCTGGACTGATGAGACATTTTGGCTCAGATTAACCTTAAAATAGAGCATTCTTCTTTTCCCTTCCCTTATAGCTTTTAAGTTCCTGATCAATCTTTCTCTTGAGACTTCAATTTCAGTAAAGAAAGATGTAATCATCATTCAAAAACACACAAGCAACTGAATTCACACCTGTGATTTGTCAAAAGCTACCACGATGAAAGCTTTTCAAAAGTGTTTAAAAGTCTTGAGAAGCAGACTTTAGTTTTACCATAATTATCACTATTATATTTGTCATATTTATAACAAAAGGCATATCAGGCACATAATGTCATTTATATTCCTCAGCAGAGAGGATGTTGTCAAATTACCATGTGTTATGATAGAACTAACTGGAGGGGATGGATATGTCAAGACCACAGAGGTGTCATAGATCTGGTGCCAACACCTGTCGGTTCCCAGTGAGCTTGCATCTCCAATAACAATACTGACTTTGACATAAAGCATAAAACACATGCATACATATACACATACTCGAACACACACACACACACACACACACACACACACACACACACACACACACACACACACACACACACACACACACACACACACTCTCGCTTTGTCTTCTATGCACACACAAATGCTTTGAGGGGGAACAGAGTGCTGAAAAGATGTCATCATCACTCTCTTCAGGAGGCCATTATGGATAGGAAGCTAATATACTGGGCAGATATTCCGGCATCTTTTTCGCCAAGGGCTGCATATCCCTCGCGGGTGATCGGTAAAATTGGTTGACATTTTCCTGGCTCCAATTAACCTTCGATTTGACTCTCAGTTTTGCCTGTCTTCTTTTATTGTCTTCTTGGAAAAGTGGCAAAGGGATAGCACGGTTGGAAACAGTAGCATTGTTTCCTGATGTTGACCATTTCCTTTTTTGGCCTAATTGTTCTCTTTCCCAGTGGATGACCACTAAATGGAGAGAAGATGTACTTCATCAGTAGGTCATGGCATTCTCCACAGAAGGTTAATACAGTACTGCTCTTTATTGTATTGTATGAAATTCCTTTTCAAATGAAAGATGAGGGTCATTATGTTTTGTTTTTGATACTATTGGCAGATACTACCAATAACATAATAACAGCAATATGATGATGGATAGTTTAGTCTCCTTGTTGAAAATATTGTTTTTTATCCTTTAAATAATTAAGTTCAGAGTTATCTCTATTGATCACTAGGAATTCTATTTTATCTTGAGCTGAAATAACTGTGGTATTATGGGTCAGCAACTTTTATTTTCTGGATTTAAAATGATTACAATAATGTATTTTTCGTTATTACACCCCTTCCCCATCTCACTATTTCTATCTTATACTGTGTTTTATTCAGAAGTTATTGACTACTTGTGTTATGCAAGACTTCCTCATGTAACAACCATCAAAAGCATTTTACACATCGCTTCATCTTTTACACTCTCTCCTTCCAGTCAGTTATGAATTGTATTTATTAATATTCTCAAATAAGATAAAGGTGCTTCAAGTTTCTTGTGGTGATCAGCTACTTGCATTGATGACCAGCAAGCTGCCAGCTCAAACATCAACTGAAAGAACTGGATGCCAATACAGGAAACAGAAGAAAACAGCTTACTCAGTAAATGTTCTTTGTAATATAACTATATTTATAATTCTCAGGAAACCACAACACAGACTGAAATGTTGATATGCTTCAATTTTAACCTTTAGGGTACTATCACAATTCTTGTCAATAAACAGACACTCCCAGCTGTGGCTGACGTCCACAGAGACAGGTGAGAATTCTGATGTCCACACACACCTCGGGTATGTGTTGATTGGCTTTGTGATGAGAGTATTGACAGGTTTGCACTAAGTATTGAGTATTACTGAAATAAAGTGAAATAAGAGTTAAAGGAAAATTCTGGTTTATTTCAGGCTGATGTATTTCCCTAAAATGTGGCCATTGTGGCTCTATGGGTCATGCTAACTTTGCTCTCTCCAGCTCCGTTATAGAGATTCGGGAAAACGCACAAAAAGACGTATATTGCACAAAACAACTAATATCGGGGCAAGCTGCTGAGCCTCCAACATCTTTCCAAATAAACATTATTTTTACACAAACTTTTTCAACGTTTGTGTCTGAGTCTCAACAAAAGTAAACACAGAAACTAGGCCACTACAGGCGACTAGTTTGAAACGATTCATGTAAAAATCTGTAAGAACGACACATTTCTGTAAAGATGTTCTCGTAATTAATAAGAAAATCAGAGATCCCCTGCATAGTAGTATAATGCAGTCAGATGCTGGTCAAATGCAGGTGATGTGAAAGAAGGAAAAATGAAAAAAGTGATTGCCGCACATCAAAACTCTGCTCTGGACCAGTTTAAAACTTCATGGTATCTATTTAAGCATCGTTTTTCTTTTAAGAAAAAGCTTTCCTCATTTTTTACATTTGTCTTTTTCTTTATTTTTGGAAAAAGCCAGAGAGTATCTTCACACTGTAGAGTGTGTAATTGTACAGGCAACACTTTGACCCTACTAGATCCTGATTAGGAAAAAGGCTTTTTTTTTTTGTATTTTCACTCCCATTCCTCACACTCAGGGGTATTCATCAGATCCATGATGCATGATACAATAATCAATATTTTAATGCATCTCATTCTCCCCATCATCAGTGATGGTTTAACGGCAGGAAAGTTGAGGTCATAGTGGTTCAACTAAGGCATATCACCACAGTGCAGTGCCTGAACACAACTGGCATACATTATTAAAATCCCATGGTCACAAGGAAGCTGACATCCTATTAAACAACACAGCAAAGGATGTGCAGCTCGTGACTGCAGTTTGAACTCGCTCTGAGGATACCAAGCATTACAAGCTAGAAAGTCTTCTCTCAGAGGGGGAATATTTTTTCCAGCATAGAGCATTACATGAAGCCTTTCAACTCAATGTTTCCTGAGAGTATATGCATTAGATGGATAGCTTAGCAACCCAGCAGAAAGGTAATTAACTTTGGCTGTCACTAGTATTTCTAGGTTTGTAAGTCACATACCTGGCTTGGAATGCCCCTGGTGGTCATTTTCATACTGGAGTAGCCATTTGGTTGTACCTCAAACCAGCCCTGCAGAGCAGCAAACAGTGAAGTACTGACATTTGGGAAAAACTTTGTCAGTTTTAAGCCCAAAGCTCGTAGGTTAGCCCAAAGCTATTTTTGCTCTAACAAAAATGCATACTCATACCTATCAGTCATGGCACTACGTTAAAATTTTAGATGTTACTTACTCATGTAAAAATAAACTCACTGAAAACTGAAAAAACTAAAACATTTAAACAAATTTACAAACACTTGTGACAACAGAAGTACAGGCCACAAACACAGATGGCATCATGATCCAGTACCATGCCCCAAATGTCCTAGCCCTGGTACATAGCTAGGGCGAGGTTATACAGAGCCTCAGATCTCATAGGGCTGGAGTGCCGGCTCAACGTCAATCACAGTAACGTTAGCTGACACACTGGTGAGGGTGGTGACAGGGCAAGGTTATGTGTCACTGTATGCTCATGGCCTGCATGAAGACCAGGACTGCCAGAGCTCTGTCTCATGTGAGGGGTCACCCTTAGGGTCTGGGATCCAAATTAATATACCCCACCAGAGTTGCACTGCACCTATCAGCAAATTGCTCCCCCAGTCCTCTGACTGGAGGCCTTCCTTGCCTGAAATTGTACCCATGGCAGCCTGAAATATACCATCATTGACACGCCATTACAATATGTATGTAAGCTTGCTTTTTTTAGCCAGCATGTTAGCACTCAATCGCTGTCCTCACAGAAGCATAGTTAACCTTGTATTTTGTCATCTAATATTCAATTACATACTTAATGTTATTATGAAAACTCCGTCTCATCATTATTACTTATCTGCAATTAAGAATAGGGCCATGAAAAAAAAAAGAGTTTCATTATCATTTAATCTGCCAATTGTTTTGGTCTATAAAACATCATAAAATATTGGAAAATGTCCAATGTATTGCATTGTTTTTAGAGCCCAAGGGGATATCTTCGAATCACATCTTTTATCCTCCCAAAATTTGCAAATATTTTCCTATTTGAGGAGCTGCAACCATCAAATGCTTAGCTTTTGTGCTTGAAGAATTATTTAAACAATTAATCCAGGGTTTCCACCAGTGTACTGCAAGCCCGTCAGCCCACCAGGCCTGAGATGACCCCCTGCTGGGCTTAAGCAATTTTTCAATGTATTTTAAGATGTTTTCTAAACTAAAATATGTTATACAAGTAGTGTGGCTCCTTTAAGGAATAGCTGAGTGCATAGCAAGTGTGTGGTCAAGATTATGTGACAGCGAGGCTGCGACGCAAACAGACGCGGGGATGAGCCAGAGGATGGCCGCCGCTTAGAACCAGATCCGGAGCAACCCGCCTGCCATCCAGAGATAGACACACTGAGAGCAGGCTGAGCAGGCAGAGAGCAGGAGAGTTTGCACAAATGCACATTGGTTGATCTTAAATCAAAACTTTTCTCTTAGTTCACAAAAAAATTGCATTATATGAAATGCCACGCATATTTGTCATAATCTTTAAAGTCTTTGCAGAACTTCAAGAACAACTACCTTTTAAACAGTATTATTGCTGATTCTAAAAGGAATTTGAAGGATAAAATGGTTTTTGGTGAGTTCCTACTCATAACTTCACTGCAGACAGCACTTCAGCTATTCCATAATTTTAGCTATAACGACCCAACTTCCAGCACAAAATGTGTCATCAGTCTTACAGTGTTGTAAAGTTATATTACAATATATGATCTAAACATGCGGTTATGATGTGTTGGTTTGAATGTTCCTCCACTGGTGATGGATTGTTGAATTAGGCTCCTCTGAGATGTGAATCACATTCACCTGGGCAGTTGACATTTAATCAATAAACATCTGAACTGTTGCCATGACCCTGAGCCATATGGATTCAATTTGGTTTCCCCACACCAACTGCTGCAGACCCCCCACAGATTTCCAGGACAACCCTCCAATCACCTGTGGTTCATCTCAACATCCACCCAGCAGATGAAAACAAAAATCTTATGCTCTATTTTTTTCAAGACAAATAATCAAATGTCTCTCACGGTGTACAACAACAGGGTGTAACAAGACCTGTGTCAACACTTCAATAATTCGTACAATAACTACTGTTGATACACTGGAATAACTGTAATATGTTGACATGAAAGATTTGCCCTTGATGTGCATGTGTATAGATTTGGAAGTTACCTGCTTGCAACACTACCTGTAACAAGTTTAAACAACACAATGTTCCCTGTAGAGATTCTGGGTAAGGAATCTTGATGAAAACAACTTGTGCTTGAGAAACTGAAGAAATATTAAACTATTTCACCAAACGAAGCGTTCATTGACATTCATCCCTGATCTGTTACCACTGATTAATCAAAGGCTTAATTAGAGCATTAAGACACTGCATTTAAAATTTGTATCAAAGCAATGGTGAATTGTGGGTACGTACTTTATATCTGAAACGAGCTTCCCTTCATTTATAGTGTATGTGAGTGTGTGCTTTTAACATTTTCAACATCATGTACATGAGAGCAATGGTTCAGTCCTTTAGCTTTAGAACTATTTGGGGTAAATCTCTCATAAACCGATGAAATGACGACAAAAACTTTTTTGTTTTTAGTACAAGATACTGGACGACATAATCCAGCCATACAGCAATGAGTTCATGGATGTGGCATACATGAATCTTTCACCTCAATAAATATTTAATCTTTGCTCTGAATCATTTAAAGCAAAGCCCTTTCTGTTGTTCTTCGGGCAACATGTGCATGCAGTGTACATGGTTTTATCCCCACTTCTCTGTCCCAGCCTCCCTCCCTCCCTATCCCCTCTCTCTCTCTCTCCCTCTTTTCCTCCCTCTCACACACAGTCTCGTTCTCTCTTTCTATCTCTCTCTGTCAGTTGGACAAGCTGCTCAGTGGCCCTGAAATATGGCACATTATGCCGCTCTGTTGATCATCGTTCAGCGTTACACCCTGAATCTGAATGCAATGTAAATGATATGATGATTCCCTCTAAGGCAACATTAACTTTACTATCGTTCAAGCTTTTTCAAGTGCAAAGGTTGACTTCATGAGACAATGAAGTAAACAGTAAGGCTCACTTTAATGTGGTGGTTGTGCTGGCAGATGAACATACAATCATGAAAACAATTTCTGAGCAATCGAGGTTAAAAAGGGGCAACAGTATAAGCACATAAGGCAAATGGCTATCAATTTTTTTTTTTTTTTAATTAAAACACTGGTTTATATCCTTACACATAAAATCAGATCTGCTTTGAGTTGACTATGCTGTCTAGGTAAAGAAGTCAACTGGAGGTCATTTGTGGTTTCCAGCTGAATGGGTAAGCATATGTGGAGAGAAACACTAGAATATGCATGACTGCTATTAACTTCATGTTTAACCAGTCTTGCTTGTAGCTTAGCTCTGTATCAAATGTGACTTAGAATAATATAAATATATACTGTATTTCATAAAAGGCAAAACTAAAGTCACTGAAAATATGAAATATGCTCAGTCCTTGACAAAGTGATTGTTCAAGCCAACCCAAATGAAAGCTTATTTACACAAGTTAATTTAGTGAAAGCATTCGCCCACTGCAAGGGAAAATGAATCAAGTGACAGGTCAGCCACAAAGATTTGTGCACACATTATTCTCATGCATGAAAATGCACAATTCTACTTGTGAAAACCAAGAATCTTGCAGTTGTTCTAGTCTTGACCAATTCACACTAAACCATCTGATGTTTAGTCACAGATTCATTGCACATCCCAGCTATAGTTATGAAAGCCTATAGGGGACTATATCAAAATGATAATGTAAACTTGAAAATGAAAATATAATTCCACAATAGCATTATAATTTCATATATGTAGTGTTATTTGAGTTAAAATGAAAATGCAATAATCCAATTTGTATTTTCATTTTCACATACTCGTATGGGTTGTAATATGACCATTTTAAATAGAAAAATATACCATTTAAATAGAAAAGCTGTTCGACATTTAATTTTCAAAGTCGTACCCCGCTGTACAGCAGACAATATTCAAATGTTAATTGAAATTTGAAAATTAAAACGCAATATAATATAAACAATGTAACCTGATATTCCATATATGTAAGCGACATTTAAGTCACAATTAAAATCAAAATGCAATTTTCTAACAATTAGAAAATGAAAATGAAAACGGCATTTGACATTTTATTTTCAAAGACTTAACCTGCTGTACAGTGGACTATATTCAAATGCAATAAGCGAAACAGCGCCCCCAGTCAATTGCATTTACATTTACGTCATCACGCTCTTTTGGTGTCAAAATGAAAATGAAAATGCAATCTGTCAGTCCTCCCATCAAGGCATATCTTCAGTTAAGACATCAATGAGTCTCTGTAGGCACATCACCATAGGCTACCTTGTGGAACCTGATTTTCGCGATCATATCGTGATGGTGAAGTCTGTAGCGCTGCTCCTCCAAGAGGCTGCAAAGGCCTTCGAGCAGCAAAATTAACTTCATAGTGACATAACCAATGCCACTCCCCTTGCTTCCACCATCAGTAATATGTAAATGTAAATGCCATAGACTGGGGGCGCTGTTTCACCTGTGGAAAACGATAATGCTATTGTGGAATTACATGTTCATTTTCACATTATTATTTTAATATAGTCGATATAAAGCTTTTAATCAAGCTACTGTGACGCTTTATTCTTTCATCTCTATAAAGTTTTGACAAATTTTAAAATATAAAAACTACGATCATGAGAGAAACAGAATTGTAGCAATCTAATCTCCTTCCAAAACATGACATTATATCCATTATATGTAAACATAAATATAATGATTCCTTCGAGTTTTTTCAATGTCTTATTTACACAGAATCTTCCCTCAAATTACAGGTCATAGCGGTCCATCAAGAGTCTCCTGTGACAATCTCATCACGTTTGTCACCATTTTAGATGTAGTTTGTTGGCCAACACGGCTCCTTACATATCTACCTCATGTCTTAGCGCCTCTCAGCAGGAATGGAAGAGAGATACCAGGAAGAGACACAAGGATGGAGGAATTTAATTCACCGGACATCCTTGCTCACTCCAGCATCACTTTGAGGAGAGAGCAATTACTCACATGATGCACAGCATCTCCACTGTCAAAGGTGTCGAAAAAATTAAGTAACAGTAGCAGTTTAAAAGGAAAACACCAGGCGCCGGTAACTGCTGCTCCTATAGTGATTATGAAACGACTGCAGCCTCAGCCCTGATAGAAATAAAACTAATAGACAATTAAAATGTGTTTATTACTGAAAAACAAAATGGACATCGGAGAGCAATAAAAACAGCTATAAATGTTCTAAATAAAATACAGCCTAATTAGTTTGTGAAAGAGCACAGGTACAGTAATTCTGACGTCCCGTTCAGGCTCAGACTGATATTATGGGAGTAATAATAAGACTACACAGCTGTATAGGACTGTAAAGCTGTAGCCTAGATGAACCAAAATGCATTTGGAACAGAAAAGATCAAAAGAAGAAAATGAAAGCCTTTAGGCTTATGAAGAAAAATACACAGCTTACAAGAATGTTTTCATGATTCATTCATAATTCAGATTCTACACCCATGTAATATTTTTATTTCATGAATTAATATGAATAACTATAGAGTGGTGCTGTTGGTGCTGTCATTCCTGTTTTCACCGGTTTCCTAATCTACCATATTACAACCATGCAATATTATTAATATTACAGTAAAGCTGTTTCCACAACAGCTCGATTGTCCTTTTACTGGTTTTACTTACCCATCAGAGCAGCTGACCAATCAAAGACTTTCTGATTGAAGGGGTGTTGCCATCCGATAAAAAACTTCTCATATACAGTACTTCTCATATACTATAATATAATATGTGTGTGTGTGTATATTATATATATATATACATACACACAGAGACATTATGAGAAATATTATTCATGCCCTATCCAGCTGAAGTACAATCCAGCACACCTGCCACCCCCCACTGACCTCCTATAACAGCCTGTATGAGTCTCATGTTTCACCTGTAAGACTTACATTTTAATGGCGTTGTTCACCATCTCTGATGTGAACAGTCCAAAGTCAGAAATAAAAAGTGAGCGTCCTGGTATTAGTTTAGTTCAAAAGTAGTTTAGCCGACTTCATTGACATTCGATTCCGGAGCAGAGAGCGTTAGAGTCAGAGCAGGAAACAGAGTCACTCTGCTCTGCATTGCACTGTCCCCGGTTTCTATCACAGTTATGTATTTAGGTCCTTTTGAGACAAGAATCTGTAAAGTTTGCAGCCTCCCATGCTGTCGACCAGTGTTACCACTGTTGCTTGTTTTTTTAGCTGTGTCATTGTAAACAGTGACAAAATTGACAAAACACGAGTCGACTCAGGGGCTTCTCTGCTGACGCATCAACATTTTAGGGGGCAGTCCTAGCAAATACCATAAACCAATCTTATGAACTTCTTGCTGATGTTGTCCTCTCTTATTTGATATCCTCTGGGGAAAATGCCAACTATGACTGACATTTTACCAAAGCTCAAAATCCATGGAATGTGAAATTATGACTTTAAATAGACCAACTGAAATATGAAGATAAATCGCTATCAGTGCTCATATTGGCCAAAAAGTAATGGATAAATTAAAGTAATGGATAGTCAAAGATAGGTTCTTGAGCTACTTTATTACCAGACTCCACTGTTGTGCAACACAATAATCTCTGTGAGTTCACTGAACGTATTAAGCCTTGTTTATACTCGTGCGAGACACCGTGGTGAGGGCCACCACAGATGGCGCGCAAGCTACGATCATGCAGAGGCGTTTATGCTCAACATGTTGTTCATTGCAGTGTTCTCCTTCTCCGAAACCCCAGGGGGTGTACAAACAAAATATAATGTGAATAAGCAAGAAGTCAACCAGTGCAACTGGAAGAACGTCACTATCCAACACGGCTACACACACTGCTCTAGAGCTCGTCATTGCTGAGAAAGAATTTATCTGCTGATATATATTAAAACTACAAAGCTTAGAAGACAGAGTGTAATGCAGACACTCGTCATATCATCCCTCTCATTTATCTTGTTTCTGCAGCAACATTTACTCTTAGTCACTGCATCTGTTGACTGCATCATTTAACACCATATTTTTAAACAGCATTTTAAATCCGGTGACTTGAATAATGGTTGGAAAATGCTTTTGTGTAGCTTGCACCGTATAGATAAAATAGCCTGTCACCAATGATAATGTTTCTAACTATCAAAAATTAATTCAGCCCAATACCTCTTATATGATTTGTTTTGTCTACAAAGAAGAACTCTTACTTATTCTTACTAGCCAATTATAATTAACAACAATAATAGTAATAATTCCAGTGAAGTTTACTGTTGCAGATGCTGCTATGTTTTACATTTTGACAATAAAATGATTTATTTTTCAACTGCATAATGTACCGCGAACTACATATCACGTTCAATAACTAAATGTAGGGTAACCTTATTAAAAATGTTTAATGTTTATGTTACATGTTTCCGTTTTAGAAAAAAATCATATCGGCCGATAAATTGCTATCAGATTTTTCAAATCCTAAAATATTGAAATCGGATTTGGCCTTAAAAATCTGTATCAGCCAGGCTCTATTCTGAAACGTGGTTGGCTCTGTTTTAAAGCTAAGCCTGGCTAGTTAATGTAGCTTTTACAGATTAAGGAAGGAGATGAACAAGAGATTATCATTCTGTGGCAGTAAACACAACACATCCGCCTGCGGATAACTATATCATACTCACCTGATTCAGACCAGACAAAATATAATGTTAACCACTATAACAGCGGGGCTACGACTAACATTATGTACTGGCACAGCGGGAGTATGAATGTCAAAAGCCCAGCGACAACACTGGTACCCACACAGTGACAACAACTTACCTCCTCACGTCTCTCTCTCTGTTGTGGGTGTTCTTTCTCTGTCTCCATCTGAAACTCTGATGCCTGTTTTGACAACACATAATGTCATACACTGATGTCTGTTTTGACAATTTTTTAAATTTTGTTCAAATTTAATGAATTACCAAAAAAGACATAAATTGCAGTGACTATTCAAATAACATGGATTTTGGCCATATGAGATAACATTACTGTGAGGTCTAAGTTCTCACCTGTTCATCCTTCTCTCCCTGATTGGCTTGGGCTCCCTCTGCATCACTTTCCTCCTGAAACTACACCTGTATTGAGCACAGGTTAGTATCAATATCAATGTACATAAAGTCACAAATATTTGGAAACACAGTTTAATTGCTTTTGAGAAGTTTTTTATATTATCTAATTCCAAAGTCTCAGTCCAGTTAATCTCCATCAACACACTTTGTGTAATTTATTTCCGATTAGACAGTGGTGGAAAGTAACTAAGTACATTTACTAAAGCATTGTACTTAAGTACAATTTTTAGGTAATTGTACTTTACTGAGTATTTCCATTTAATGCTACAATTGATTACTTCTACATACGTTTACTTCATTACTTTGACACTCTGGCCATGTTTAATATGAACATCTGACATTGTAACATTATATATATGACTGAAAATAAGGAAAAACATAATAGGTCCCCTTTCATCTACAAATATAAAATGTCATATAAATGTAATTATTTCTTTCTGTTGATCAGTGTCAAAAAAGCCACATTAAATCTCCTCTGATTCCATGTTGTAAAACAATAAAACATGAAAAATTGGCAACTTCTACATTTGTTCTTTTACTAAAGATGACCTAACTTGTAAATGAGCATTTCTATACTGTGGCATTTATACTTTTCCTTAAGTAGAAGCTCTCAATACTTCTTCCACCACTGCAATTACATCACCTTTGCCTCAACCCCGCAAAAAAAGTACCGTTTAACACTACAGAGTGACTAGCAGCACTACAATGTGTAGTTCAATCTTTACAATACCATGAATGTATCAAGCAAGGCCCCAAAAAAGTAGCAAGTAAGTAAAGTAGCTTCATCTGCTGCTTCTGCCAACAGCTACTTTTCTTGGCTTTTTACTTGCAAAGCTTTTATTGCACTTTTAGTAATGTAATGAGAGTAGCTGTCATTAACTTGAATACTTCACCTGGTTCACTGTCTCTCCACTGCTGCTCTGTGTGTACAGCACACACACAGAGGGCTCAGCTCTGCCCTCGGTGAAACACAGGGAGGAGAGTAGCGCGACTATAAATGACGGCAGAGAGACAAGAGAGACAGCAAACCAGGTGAAGTACTCAAGTTGACAACAACTAAACTCGTTATGTTAGTGTAAGCAGACCTGCCAACCCTGGACGAATTTTTTGAGTACAATTTCGGTGACCTATATGCATCAGATACGAATCACTGCTGTTCATGCAATGAATTATTGTAGATAATTTGCATACATATGCATTACAGTACATCATTTGTATACATGCAGCAACCAGACAAAAAAGTGAGAGATGCACTGATACGAAAGAGTTGGTCATTTATGCCTATGTTTGTCCATTTGTCTTTCACTTGCCTAAACATAGATTACCAAGGAACACAATTTCACTTAGGCTACACACTAACCCACCACCAGCGCTGTTTCTATTGTTTACATTTTTAAGCCAATGTGATTTCTGAAAATATGATTTTCGGCTAATTTAACAAGATGATGACAATGTAGCTGTAAAACCCTAACTAGCCTAAACAGACTATTTTGTGGCCATGGTGACATAAATATTTTAGAGCTGGTTAATACAACTGTTCTCAATATAGGGAGGGTATTTCTTAATGGTTTGATGACCTAATAACAATACAGGCTTAATATGAACATGGCTGTTCAAACTGTAGAAGCAATCACATCCCTCCTTACATATTGAACTTAATTTGCAATGGGGGTCTTTCCTTTTCTTGAAATTTTCCTTGAGTAGGCTAAGTTGTAGACTACACAGTGCCAAAACACACATACCGCTCTCTCCTTCAGTTTATCATATACCTTTTCCTTTCTTTCTCTCCGCACTTCAAAGTGTCCTCAATGAAAAGCTGGCCAGGTTAACTTACTTCTTGTGTGTAAGTGTGAAAGAGCCGGTGGGTAATGTAGGCTAGAGAAGGTTTACTGCTGGGTATTGTGCACCCTACACTGCATACTGGTAAAGTTAAAATAATGAAAACGTCTGTGTCAGCAGTTCAGCGGCTGAAGACAGCAACGCGTCATTTAGCCCCAAAGTTAGCAACAACCTGTTAGCGCCGTTAGCTAACGTTAGCGCTACTGAATCATAAGCATTCGTGGTAAGACCGCCCGTTTTGCCCGTCAAATGTATATCAAACTTGTGAGTGCTACAGCTCATTTCGTTCAGAAAAATTAGGACTTTCCAGTCAATACAATCTCACAAACAAGCGGACATATCTCAGAGCGTGACAAGTGAAATAGAAATACATGGGCTTTACCGATTCGGGAGCAACTTCTAGGTCCACACAGTGTGGCATGACTGACATTAAAAGCTACTTTAGGAGATAAACCGTCATTGGTAAATTTTTGTTGATAGGAGAAGAAACAATCATCCCAGCTTAATGTCTCGATTGGTTCGGCTATATTTTTATTCATTAGTTAGGTGTAAAATTTAAAAAAAAAAAAAAAAAAAGATAACTTGCCTGTTTTTGCGTACCTTAAAGTAATAACTCACCAGCTTACTTTGATGTCAAAATGCCTGCTACGCAAAATGCGTATAGGTTGGAGGGTCTGGGAAAAGGTTTTGCTGAATAACTTAATTGACTTGGGAAATCCATACTTTTGTTTGGCACTTAATCATTTAAAAGAGGCTATCAACGTTGTGAGATGATGTGCAGACCTGGATTTTGTACCTAAAAGATTAGATTTAAGGTTTATGAGGTGACTCAAGGCTTAACAGCATACTTTGAGTTAACGTTACCTGTTTTCATCAGGGGTCCATGAAGAGCTTTCAAAATTTCAAGATGCAGTGTGGCTTGAATAATAACGATTTTAACATTTTTTCATGCACTACAAAGCAAAATTAAAGAAGGTAAATTAACAAAATTACTTGGATAATATTTTACTGAAAGTCTTCATAGAGGCTTATGTTTTGAACTCAAACCAAAAAAACATCTAAAAAATAGGGGTAATTTGTTTTCAGTTGATTTTTTAAGCTACTAGTTTACCCTCTTGTTAATGCTAGCTCAGTTATACATCATATTTATGCTATCGAACTAGATAACATTTTATGACCGTGGATGGACAACGGGTCGGACCAAGTTTACTACATGGTTTACTAGCTAATAGTAACTACCGTTAAACCGCTGACCATCTTGGCCATGCATACTGCAGTAGACTGGTTGACTGAAGGGACTAACGTTAATGGTTGGCAATAACGGAAGAAACTTTTCTGAGTTTGGCCTGGCCAAAGCCCTATCAGAAATTTGCCTTGCCGCTCCCATTTAAAACAAGCCCAAGAATCACTTTTCTGTAACTAAATTTGTACATATCCTGGGTTTACTAGCATTAGCAGCTAACCGACAAAAATTCAAATGAAAGTGGGCGACGTTCAGCGTCAACCAATCAGGTTCCTTGTAGGCAGGACGTTGGTCACGTTAACGCCTGGGACACACTGGATGCGTGAGCAGCGCGTGTGCTTGTGTGTCGCTGAACTGCTGCGTCTCTCACGCTTGCAGCGTTCCCACTGGAAGCGTCCTGCTGCAGCGTGACACGCGCGCCTCACGCGGGCAATGTGGCCGCTCTAACCTGTTAACATCATGGATGTATAAAGAGAACCGTTGAAGTTCTCTTTATACATCCATGATGTTAACATGAGCGCCGAAATGAAAAGCAAGAGGTTCCGCGACGCACACGCGCTGCTCACGCATCCAGTGTGGCACAGGTGTAAGACCGACCGTTAGCGCACAAACAAGCAATGCTTTTAATATTAACAGCAATAATTATGGAAAACAGAGGAGGCATTTTTAAACAGTTGGTGTACACAGATATATGATTTGCTCATGATATAGTTATTTTTATACTTTGTAAATTCTGTCTTGAAAGGACACATTGTATAAGTCATGTGTTAGTGTATCAGCTATGAAGGTCAGCCGTGATAATCTCGATAATTGTGGGCTATTTTTCTGAATGCTTAATACAATAGTGCATTTATTTGTAGGATCCTGGCTTTCACTTAAGATAAACTTTGAGTTATTGTGAGGAAAATGGTCTAACTGGGCAAAGTTTGGGGTAATAGTGGTGTGTACAAGCCATGAATATCTTAAAAACATGGACAGAGGAACAGAGCAATATCATGCTGACCATACTTTTAACTTGTTCTTCTTGTAGTGATGTAATTGGGCAGAATAATTTACTTTTATTGATTGGGTACATGTGTAGGACTCATACCTTTCTTCCTGATGGTCCTCATCATATTCCATCAGTTTAGCACAAGAGCTGCTCTACGCAGATGGCCTAACGTATGACAGACCAATAGCCCCATCTAGTGGTATGTTTATACAACAAGAGGGCATCACCACTACTCTGGCCTTTGGTTCTTTCCCCAAGGATCCAGAAACTAGTATTCACTTTCAGCATCCTCTCAGCCCAAGGCTGTGTGCTATTGCTGTCCTCACCACCACTTGTCTCCTACTGGAAAACTTAAAAAGACATAAGGTAGAGAAGGAAAATTGACCTCACATATGCTTGGCTTAAAGGAGATGTAATATGTATTTCTACCAACAGATGTCAGAAGAAGAGGAGCCTTTTAGTTACCAAGTATTTTAACATATGAGTTCCAGATTTAACAAGCAAACAATAAACTGTGTCCTGCAGTTTTAGTGCTAATGTTTGAAAAAATATTTTAGTGCACTGACATAAACTACTTAGTAACAGGTACTTCATGGCACAAGGCAGAAAACCCAATTATGTGTAGCTGTTATTTTCAGCTAATAATGATAGTGGTCAAAATCAGAAATGAAAATGTTTTTGTTTTTTGCTTTATTTTTTTCACTGATTCACTGTCTGAATATGAAATTAGTCACATGTGGAACCTAGTGTTTGCACAGTAGTGTTACGTGCATCTTTATTTTATATCACAAATGACTAGAAAAAAAACATCAAAATAGTAGCAACAACAATCATAATCATCATCATTTTCATCATGTAGCGTTAGTTTAACTTTTGTTTGGTAGATTCCTTAGGAAATAAAACGTGTGGTCAGTGGGAGGCAGTAGTGCTCCTTTTCTTTCTACCTGCCACTTTTATAGAGGGTGAAAAGAAGTAGACTAGCTACCGTCAGTCTATTTTTTTTTCCTAGGACGACGAAGTCATGACCCGCCCTACTCTACCTCTGATTGGCTAGTACTCGTTGCCTTCGTTGGTTGGGTTGGTTAGGTTTAGGCACAAGAAGTGAGATTGGTTAGGATTAGGGTACGAATATTACGCTAAGCCAATCAGAGGCAGAAGAGGGCGGGTCATGACTTCGCTATCCTAGAAAAATAATATCGCCTACCGTCAGCTACTACTCACTTCTTGATGTTGTAATAAGTGAAATCCGGGGAGGACCGCACTGGGAAGGCAGCGGCATATATTACTGTTGGCAAAGCATTTGGAGAAGGTAACTAGATGGGAACAGGACAGTCTAAAAAGTCTGTGAAACTGTGTTTATCCACCTGGTCGGAAGCACGTGAACTAACTGTCATTGTCGCAGAGGCTTGTTTTTCTGCCACGGTGCCGATAGTTTGGTGAACACATGCTTAACGTCAAAGGCTAAAGCTAACCTGCTAGCTTTAGCCTTTTAGCTAATGAAAGCTAACGCTAATGCTGCCTTCAAGGGCTTCTGGTAAGCCCCGCTTTCTGACAACATGACACTCAATAAATCCGGCCTGGCCGTGCTAATTATGAAGTCATGTTTCGGTTTAAAGTTAAATTAACACCAGTGATGTTGGGAATGCGTTTGGCTATTGCTGCATAAGTTTTTTTTACTAACAAAATTAAAGCGATATCTTTCAGAATGCTTCACAGTTTTTATCCAACTAATCACTCTTTGTGGACAGTCATTGATGTAAGTTGCACTTTCTGTGGGGAGCTCAGAGAAACGCTGATATGTTTATATTGGTCTGTGGTCCACATACAAAACACCTGTTGAGTGAATTGTCACAATTCATTGCCGATCATATCTATCTTCACTTTTTATTTCTTTGGAAAAATGTATTGTTTGGATTCACTGAATATGACAGGAAGCTATTTGATTAATTTGCGTTCTATTTTGACCAAATTTTATATTCACAAATCCAAATTCTTAAGGAAAAAGACAAACTTTTCAGAGCTGAGTGTCCATATCAAACAATACATTTCTTCGGTATCTGAATGTACAAACAAAACAGCTGTTAAAACATATAACTACTGTAAGCTTTACAAGATATTTATTCAACTTTTAATTTTTTTATTACAACTTTTAGTCCCCATGGTGTGTTTGAGATTGTAGCCTCAGGTCGTATACACAAGGCGCTGTAAACTTGTTGTATATTTGTTTCAATAAAGCTGTTTAAAAACATAAACACCAATGAACTGTTGTAAATATAGTTAACTTAAGTTTGTAATCTGTGTAAAAGTAATACTTTAAGTAACTTTAAACATTTTGTAACTCATGTTAGTAAGGGTGCTCTCACTCCCAACCTAAATCACTATTAAAGGTGCAATATGTAAGAATTTTAGTTTACAACATTCAAAAATTAACTAGAATTATCAACAGAATGTGAAGAAATAATAAAATGAGACCTTTCCCAACTTTCTGGGTTGCCTGTAACAGCCTGTGGACTAATTTCTTTGTAAAGGACTTGGGATGGTTTTGCCAGGAAAATCCAAAGGATGTAATGTTTATGTGCTCCTGAGTGCCTTGCTTCTCTCCCGTACTCCTACAGCGGTGCAACACTAGCTAACGTTAGCTTAAAAATGTCAATGTCTGACCGCGAGCTGACTTTATTCCTGTTGATTGCAAGTAAGCTAACATTACTGCAAAGCATGTGAAATATATTGTGATATTGTGGTTTTAGCTGGCTAATGTTAGCACAATGGCTAGCTTGCAGAGATGGAGTGCGAGCATGCACGCAAGCAACAGGATGCTGACTGCAGCTCATTTAATGGCCACCGGTGTCATTAATCTATCTACTAAAGGAAGGAATCTCTGTCTGTATGTATGTATGTCCTTTGCGTATGTCTTGAACTGTCCATCCAATTGACTCCACACTTGGCGGGTATATGGCTGGGGATCCAAGGGAGTGCTGTGTTGGATGTGGTGCAATTTGGACCCATGATATGTTAAATGTTAAGAAACTTTGAATAAACCAGCAATCAGCAAGCCGCTCCACTCTGTGCAGAGGCAGGGCAGAGCTCCAGAGCTCTGCTGACTGAGTCCATTGAAAAGTAGACAGCAAAAAGCTTTTAATAAAGAATGGACACTCTTACCTGGTGTCTAGATGGAAAGCATAGTGTTAGTAGCACATTTAGCAGAACAGCAGCGAGTTACTACACAAGAGGCGTTCAAGTACAGCGTTGAGTGTAGGTCACCCACATTCTAGAAGAGCTCAGGGTCCAATACACACTGACTGTAGTTATGCATGTAAATAGAGCAAATACTTTGACGGGCAGTTCAAAAGGACCAGTTTGTCTCATATGTTTCAAGACTGTGGCAATTGTGAAGCGTCACTACAGACAAAGCACAAATCTTTTGAGCAAATATGGCATGAGCAGCACGTTTAGCAGATCAGCAACAGCGAGGGAACCACATGTCTACACAAGAGGTGTTCAGGTACATGGTTGAGTGTAGGTCACTAGCGTTTTGGAAGCACTCAGAGCCAAATACACGACGACTGTAGTTATGCATAAAATGAAGGAAATACTTCCTAATACTTTGTCTAATATGGTCTGAGACCAGCGATTGTGAAGCGCCACTACAGACAAAGCACAAATCTTTGGAGCAAACATACTCACTCAAATCCGAACTGAAGGCACAGAAAATAGGAATGATCTAAGAGATAATATGATCAATCCATGCACATTATTTTATTTTGAAATGCAGCCTTTATTTTAGGCTACTTGAAATGAGAAAAGAACATTTATTTACTAATTGAGAACTTATTATTTATAACCCGTTCCGAACAGACACTAGTGAGAAGGAATTTCAGGTTCCTACATATTGCACCTTTAAATTCACAAGATTCATCTAATGCTCATGGGAACTGCCAAGAAAGTGATCACCTATATAACTATTTCTATTCAAGCTCTGGTAACCATGGTAACATGTTTTCCTGATACCTAAGAAAGTTTAAAAGCATTTGAAACATGGTACCCTACAGACCTATCATCTCAATAAGATGGTTATGACGTGGTCTTCTTTAACTCTAGACTTTGTCCGTTGTTAATCACCTGAGCTCTTTTTGACCACCAGAGATGATGAATAAATCTAAGGTGCATAAGTTTCTGTCAGTTAAAATAAACTTACTGTTTTCTTTGGTGTAGCCCTGATGAGTCACCTAAGCCTCCAATGAATGCGTTGGTGCTTTCCACCCACTGAATATGACACAAATGTACTTTGACAGATCAACATTATCAGTCAGCACTGGCATGGAAAATTGATTCTGTTATATAACACGAACCAGTTTAACAAAACAAAATAAAGATACCTGTAGTTCTGTACTGAGCAGATTTTTCAGTGCTTGGACTCTCACCACCTCAGGAGAGATGCAGTCACTGTTTGACAGTGTGTTAATGGCTGATACAAAATTTTCATTTGATCTGTATTAGTCTTGATTGATGAGGTGTTTAAATTTCATTGTCAAGTACAGTAGTGGATATGGACAGAAACGGTCCAAAAACATGGTTCAATGTGTCTATCTCAGATGAGAGCTAAGTTTTAAAAAACAAAAAAACCCTCTATTGTGACTTTTAAATGTGCTTTAATGTTGGAATTGGGTTATGCCTTACAGGCTGGATTGTAATCATGCGGCGTGGGGAGCATGTTCCACAGGCTTTCCAAGCTCCGGTGGATGTCCACGCCAGTGCAGATGGCCAGGTGTACATGTTCAAGAGGAGGCCGAATGAGTCTGCTGCATCCTCAGACGATGACGAGCTCAGTGTCATGGAGATGAGGCCACGGGCTTTCCAAAGGCAGGAGCAGGACAGACTGAGGAATGTCCAGCTGCTCGAGCGGGAGGTGTTGGATGGTGACAATCTCAACAAGCTCGCACTGCAGTATGGCTGTAAGGTAAAAATATTTTATAGTCACAGGTGTTTTTCTATCATTTCTGGTGTTAATGATCTGTCTCTTCAGTGACCTTTTAAGTGTTGACATTAATTTACCTTCATACCTATTTCTGTTAACAGGTGGCAGATATAAAGCGGGTCAACAATCTTATACAGGAGCAAGATTTGTTTGCACTGAAATCCATCAAAATACCAGTTCAGAAACACAGCTTTTTAACAGAGACTTACTCAGACCTAAATGACCCTCAGGAGGAAATGCCACATTCATCAACCACACTGGTGGAGCCTCAAGACAGAGCCAGAGCCCAACCACATCTACATGAGGTCACAGACTTTCTTATGGAGGTGGACAATGATATTGAGAAACTGATTCAGACCACAAATGATCATGATACGGATTTCATGGATGACTCTGAGAGACCACAAAGGTTTGGGTTCAGAGGAAAGCGCCTCATCAGTCACGGTGCAGACTGGGGCATCCAGTGGTGGAACGCTGTGGTTGCTATGCTCCTGATAGGCATTGTCCTGCCATTATTTTATGTGATTTATTTCAAAACAAAACATAATGGAGTAGCTTCGCCAGCAGATGGTAGTGGTGCATCACTGTCAACTGTCACGTCTTCAAACAGCTCAGAGCCAGGCCTTGGTACTGGAGGACCTAAGCAAGAACCAGGATAGTGCAGACTTCAGTCTCAACAAAGCAGTCATTGTTAGGAATTTTGGGTCTCATAAGTAGGCGACAATCAAGATTAAGCCAAATCTCTTACGATGTAAGATGAACTCAATACCAGCATGGGTCTAATTTCCAGCAGTTAAGTTTTATTATACTGTAACTGTGATGCAGATACTTGAACTGAAATAGCTGCACACTGGTTTCATTTTTTACATTTCATCAAATAGCTTTATAAAAACTTTATGAAATACACTTTATAAAATACACTTCCCTGAAAATGTCGCTCTTGATGAGGTTGATCGCTGATCCTGTGACAAAATTTTGATGCTTGTTGGGATTACTGTTCCTTGGTTGGTTTATTAAGTTTGATGATTATGTTTTAAGTTTCAAGCTGAACATTATTTGCAAATGGAAATATCTTATTTTTTTTCTGGGGAAAAAAAAAATCCACCCTGTATGCATTTCTGTATCACAACCTGCCTTTTCAACAGTGCCTGTTGTCACTATCTACTCATAATGTATCATCATATCAGTATAATCTATCAGGCATCATTTTGATATCTGTCCCAATAGAGAAACATATTTTTACAGCGCTCCCCTCTTTAAACTGTACTCCCCTTTTGCAAAACCATGTTGGGTTACCAAGTATTTGACACGGGTTTGAGCTTTATTTGTGTGCTTTTTTGGATATAACTTATTTTGTGTGTTTATATGTCCTTTTTTTTCATTGTTTATGTTCCTCGTGCCTTCTCTCTGGGTCTGAATTCAGTGCCAAAAGTGTGAATTGTGTTTACAGTAACAGTGTGGTGCAATATACTGTATTTTGTTAGAGGTTGTATTCATTTGACAGTGCAGTCTTTAAAATACAAGGATGAAAACTACATCAACTCATTTACAAGTTCTCTGAATTAAATGTGAGCAATACATTAGGAAAGTGCCTTAAAGATTTCTTGTCAAGTTTATATAACATTGCACACTTCATCTTACATTGTTTGATAGGCAATTAAGTCAAAGTGGATTTGTGTGGCTTGTCCAATGCACTTTTTATAGTATTTTAATTTAATGAGCCTGGAACGATTCTTCTGTTGACACATTTTTCAAACTTTTAAGTCAATTTGTAAACCATTTTTAGATGGGAAAATTGACATGATGGATGTGTTAGACTGAATCTCTTCATTCAGCATGTTCCTATTTGAATACAAACTTTAAAGTGTGAATTGAAGTATTCTCTGACATGTTGATGTGTTTTCTTTATTGTGACAGATTTTCCCCCAAACATTATATTAGCACACAGGGTTGCTGAGACAGATAAACAATATACTGGGACAAGTCAATCAGTCAATGATTACTGATAGCAAATACAAAACAAAACGTTAACAAAAAGTTAACAAAAGATGTTTGTTTAGGAGCGATCAGACAATCTTATTGCTTGAAACCTCCCGAGGACTGCATGTAGGATGATTATATGGTTTTATACATCAATTTTAGAAATGCAACAATTGACTAAATGTATTATTTTTTTATTTAAAATGACCATTCATTTAAAGTGAATCATATGGTATGCAGACTTTAAAAATATATTATGAAATACTTGAAATTATCCTAAAGCTACAAACAAGGTTCTGCATAATAGCAGCAGGTATAAAATGATTCAAACTATTTTGGCATTTACATCTGACATTGTGGCTCCATACTTTCATGTCTTGGCATGTGAAGCTATACCTCAAAGTCTTCTGAGCACACCTGATTGGAGGTGAGGTCAAGTGAACTCATCAGAAGTTGAATGTATCCCCTTTCTAGAGTAGCCTAGTTTGTCTCTGGCCAGTTCCAATGAGATTTTAGCCAAAATATTAAACTACACTATGTGAGGAACAATTGCAATCAACATTTGATGTGGATTTGGAAACATTTCCTACAGTAAATATTCTCATCATCATACAGATGTTCTGGTTTAATGTTTGTCTTCCCAGTGCTTGATTCAACTTTTAGAGGAAACCAGTCTTCATGACTTGTAGCTTTGGTCAACCAAGTGAAAACACATCATGTAGTGATTGAATTTAAAGGAAAAATCCACCATAAAACATGTCATTTTTACACCCTTGGACACCACACTCAATTCTTTATATGAATACTTTTGCATAGGAAAAAATACATGCATAAAGAAAAATACCTCACCCAGTGACATAACTGGCAGGATTTTAAAACCCCAAATGTAAAATAAATTGTTTCCCCATCCATGCAGAAGTCAAAGCAGAAGGTCAGCATCAGAGCAGCACTATAGGAAATTCAATGTCTGGCCCATGGATACTCGCTGTAATGGGGTCTGAATTTGGATTTTCCGGTTGAAAGATTGTATCCCCCAAAACTGCTGTCCAAACAATTTGTACCTTAAGCAAAAAAACAGATTGATGATACATCCTAAAGAGACATTTAACTGCTGTAGGAACTTAAAAGCACAATGAAAGCTGAATTGGTTTTCATTTTTGTGAATATGTAACCACTGAATTTCTCATAACTGTTGAATATACGTCTATAAGACCTTTATTTCAAACAGTAGTCCCATACATTTAGATTCCAAGTGAAAGGAAAACTGAGCTATATCAACATTCGCCGAGCATAATCGCCACAGAGGAGAACAAAAGTTGTAGTTTAGCTCTATTAATGCAGAGGCTCTATGCCTTTTATTATTCCATGACCTGGGACCCTCGTCTCATAACTACAGCTCACGAACCCTGCTCTGATGTAGCTCCAGGCCGCAGAGCTCTGGCCTCCTGCCAGCTCCCAAGCTGGGTCTTATCCTACTGTTGATACACGGGCCTCTCCCCTTTTTCCTTTACCTCCAACCTGGACAGTTCTGCTCCCAATCCAAGCATTCCCTTATTTGATGAAATCCATATCAAGTCTGCTCCTGTTGAAGAATATAACCTGATTCTTACCTTGAACAATCCAAACATACATACATATACAGTAGGCTATACACCCACACACGTTGTATATGGGTGTGTTTTGGAGGCTGGTGTAGAATTCAGCGCTTTTTTTTTTTTTGAGTGGAGTGTGCTGTTTTGGAGGTGGGGGCCGAAGTGGAGGGGGCTTTCCCCCCTGAACAAAATACAACCATCCATACAGTCTGGGTGGAGGGTAAATAGATGAGAAGATTCATGAGCAACCCGAAGCTCTGCAGCTTTAAGAAGTTTGCACACTTGAGCAGCTGGCAGCGGGCCACTTGGCCAACATAAACAGCCCTAATCCTTTTTCCAAGGAGCTTTCAACACTCATCTCTCTGGCACATCGGCCACTGACTCACTCTCGCTCTGACATTCCTGTCTGTTTGGAGTTCTGCAGAGCCGTCACCAGGAGGCACTGTGACCCTTACAATGTAAATGCCAGCGTTCATGCTGTTGATCATTATTCACTGCTAAAGTATGTGCCTTCCTTTGATTTTCCCCTGAAGCGAAACAGGTCTCAGTTTTCACTCTTTTTTAGTGGGAATGGAGGCTTAGTTTCACAATGTCATGTTGACCTGAAGCCCACAGAAGTGAGGGTTGTTCATAAAATTGGTGTTGACAAACATAAACTAAAACCTTTCATATGGTTTCTATTCTTCACCTCTAGACGATTTTATTCAAATCAGCTTTTTGGTGAAAGTTTAATAGTAGTTTTTAAAGCTTTTCTCTACTTTTAATGCCAAAATAAACTCAGTTAATACTTATAAAATAGTGATTAAAGCCCTAAAATTCAGTGGAACAAAAATGCCAAAACATATCATATACATTTAAATTAAATAAAAACAGTTAGTCCTAGTATTATAAGCAAAAATACAGTCAAGATATTTTCTGTGTGAGTGAGGCTAAGGCCTGTAGCTGTGGGGGCAGGGAGATCCAGGGTTTTGATTTCCTTCGCTCCCGGGGGGATTTGGCAGACACAGGGTAATTTGTAGTGAAATTTCCAGCACAGTTTGTTTTGCAGGTGGCTGAGAATGAAGGCAGGGCGTGGTGGGGAATGAGAGAAGCAATTTGCTGTCTGTGGGCTGTGAATATGTGTATTGTTGCACAGCAGTAGGTTTAGTGTTGTGCCGGTATGTGCTATGGTCGGGGCTGGACTAGTGGAAGGGAGGCAGCAGGACAACCACTACTACTGTATATACTGAAAAGGATTTCAATAAAATGCATTTTTGATCTGTGTGGTGACTTCAGTTGTTAGAAAGCAAGTATTTCCTGACAAAACCAAGAAGTTATTTTTATTCTCTATGTATCAACAAGGAAAAAAACATATCAGTTTGACAGAGTCAAAAAAGGGCAAAAGAAACCCCCAAAACAGTTCCAATCTGTGAAAGAGGTCCCATGACAAAGCAACATGAGTATGTATTTGAAGCTTCTTGCCAGAAGACATTTCAGTCTCGCTGGCTTCAGCGTGGATTCAATTAAAAACTCTTCTCTTTGAATCCCCAGCCAGGATTTCTATGTATAAATCCATACCAGATGTTACAGCGCCACTTGAAGAACACACAAGGTGTCAAGAAAAGAGTGAAGATTCTTTCATTTGTTTTCATCTGCATGTATTTAGTCTTATGAAAAACATATATATATATCTGTGCTATCCAAACTAATCCACCAGAGATAACAGAAAATGTACGATCGAGAAATATTTAATCACCAGAGTGCGATTTTTTTTAATGCAGTCTAATATGAATCCATATTGCACACATGCTGTATGTTATCTATGTTATCCCTTAAGTCTGACTCTGTAAGTAAGGGATCATCTGGAGATACAGCTGGCTGGAGAATGTGATGTTCTGTCAGTCATGTTCCTGCAGGGGCGGCTGTTTTTCTTGCGCCCCTCCTGTGGAGGAGCCAATTGTGCAGCACCTGTTTTACATTCCACCAACAGTTTCAGGGGGTCTTCACTCAAGGAACAGTTCTAGTTAAATGACACAGAAAGAGTATATGAAGAGTACAAAGTTGTACTGCCCTTCATTATTGTCTTGAATAATTCTTATGACACCTCTCCGACACTAGTAATAGTATCTGTAGTGGTTAGTGAATGATTGTTTGGACCAGTCTCGCGTGTTTCCTCTATTAACCACACAGTAATAATATAGTATTCCAAATATTTTTGAAATGATTTAACAACATAACATGTTAATCCTGTCAGTCATAATCATTAGCAGTGGCTGTTCCATTTTGGATACTGAGTTTATTGTATTGTATTGTACAGTATGTATTATGTATAAATAGAAAGATAAAGTGGTGCATTTTTTATACTGAATTTACTGTTCTCTACATAGCACCTTTTTAAAATTATGTTCTACATACATGAATTAAATAATAGCATTTTTATAAGGATTTTTATAGATGTGTTGAACATATAGAATAAAGGACAATTAGTTTTAGAGGCGTCACATAGTATTCGTAGTGGGAACAGTGAACCCAGGTTGAATGCACTGTATACATGGATAAGAATTTGGCTATATTTTGAAAAACATTGGCTTCCTGCTTTTCTCTTGCAATTACTGCATTCATTTTGTCCTTGCAAAGCACTTTATAATCTCTGTTTTTCATAAGTGCTATATAAATAAACTTTATTATTATTATTCTTTATATTTAGAAATCAAACTGTAATAAATTGAGATTGTCTCGTCATTTATAATCAAATGCAGTTTTATCTAACTCTCTAATTTTATAAGTTAACATTTAGTGTTGTTTAGTGTTGGTTTTAATTGTTGTTCTATATATTGTTGTACTATTTTGCTTAAACTAGCTGTTTTGTCCCCTGCATTTCTGTTTATTTTTCTCCCATATTGACCATACGTTTACTTTTGTTGTGCTCAGAAAATAGTATTATTGCACAGTATGAGACATAACTGGTTCCCTTATCAGGTCTACAACTTCAGTCTTTGTTATTCTTTGTAAATCTATTATAATACTACTCAAATATGAAGCACAAATTACATTTAAGTCCTCTTTCACAACAGTTTAAAATGAATTGGACCAATTCAAGTCTTTTGGCTTTATACTGTATTCACTAAGCTACATAATCGCTCTACAGTACTTGCATCATAGAAAAATCAATCAAACATAGAAAAGAAAGAATATTTTTGACCAATTTATTGGCATGACCACTGGATCTCAATCCTGTGGCATGAACAGTAATGTTCTCTCTGGCTGAGCCGTGGGGGAGTATTGTCTGGCATGACGGATTCAGTTTTGGTCCGTGGTTCGCTCATCCTCCTCTTACCGTCACCCCGTCTCCCCCGTTACAGTGATGCCATTTATTCATTTAACTGGAGAGCTCACCTTTGGCCCTCTGTGCCTTTTTGAAATTGAACAACTTAATAGCTAATGTTTCTAAATGTGGAAAGTCAGTGTGCCCAGTTTTGGTTTGCTGTTTTGCATGGCAGTAGTTTTCACATGAAAACAAGATATTTTCAATATGGAGATTTTGCCAGTTGTTCACAATTGTGGATAGTGTCTTAGACGCTTACACTACAGAGAGAAAAGCGTTTTTTTTGGGGGGGGTATCCAAACTGTTTTAAGGATTCACATAAAAAAAAAACATTTTGTGCCAGCAATTTAGAAAAGAGAGAGGGGGTTTAATCTCATCTTAAATTGTATTTCTGAGATTATATACTCTCATGTAAACTTGCACTCCACTGTGTTCTTGTTAGCTGCAAAGGACAATGTAAAATGCTGGCAGGAAGAAAGAATCCACTGAGACAGGCATGGATGAAGAGAGGATAATGGGTTGGACATGCTACTCAAAATCACTGGATGCGACTCAACTGAGCACCTGCTTGCCTGGAAGGAGCACAAGAAGACATAAACAGGAGGCTAATATGGGCTCTCAGTTCTCTGTTTGTACATTACACCTGCAGTGCTGATAACATTAAACCTTTATCCACAACCTCTGAATGTATGCCTCAGAAGTGACCACATCCTCAGTTGCAGGAGCTTTTTGGAAAAATTTCCTCTATTTTCAAGAGGAAAAACACAGACTTTACAGTTTGTTGGAATAACGTACCATTAAACTAGTAATGAGCTAAATGCCTTTCTATAAAATATATCCCCCTTAAGACACGCTGATGAACAATGAACATTCAAATTAATCACCAGGATATTACATGAGCTAATCAGGTGTAAATGATATTAAGTGGATTCAGACATTGAAAGAATGAAGAATTTTCATCTTCAATATAAGAGGAATAAATGAGTTATTCTTCCCTCCAACAAGCTTATGGATTCCAAATTAAACATTTTATACTCATTAGGTTTTAAAAAAAAACGACCAAAGAGAACATTTTCCTTTTCTATTTTCTGCCTCTGAGACATTTTAAAAGCCGTAACACAAAATCAGGCCTCTGAGCTGCAGAAGTGTGTGCAAAACAGCACCAGGTGCAGTCTGTTCATTTCTCCAGTCTCAAGCACAATTTATACTATAATTCCTGGCGGATTATTCGTAGCTCCCCACTGCCAGATGAACACTATTAAAACTGGTTGGCTTTTCAACTGGAACTGGAATGCCCCCCCTCAATCTGGTGGGGGGATTCCTGTTATTAACACACATTTATTGTCCTGTTATTTCATTCCACATAAGGACTTTTGGGATTTTTGTGAAATAAATAATGCAAATATAGTGAGTGTTAATAATATGGAAAACCTATGTTGTTGCCTCCATTCAAGTCACATCACGCCAAATACATTGTTAACAACGACTGGAACACTATCGTGGACATATTGTGAAAGCACAATATAATAGTAATTATGCCAGGAGAAAAAAATCACCCCAGCACCCCAGCTGGGAGCCCAATACAGCAATTTGTTTGGAAGATGACATGGGTAATGAGAACCACTTGCCGCTGGACTCCATAAATTCTGTCAGTGTTTGGAGGTTGCAGGGCTCAATACTCTGCTCATCCCTCTGAAGTACTTGAAAAACATTCATCGCACGTCACGCTGAGAGATGCCGAATTTCCTGCCATTCCCAGATGTTCCCGTCCAGATGTTCTCAGAGGAGTCTTTCAAAGGAAAAGTTATTTGCTTGCAAAAGCTGCTCTGTTTGCCGTTGCTAACACGTCTGCGCAAAAGTTGGCATTTGCAAATCATTCAACATAAAGACGTGTCTGAAACAAACCACAGATTACACAAGACCTAAATGCCACATGAAATAAATATAATGGCAAAAAACTGTGCACACTTAAAGACCTCCCCATCTCCATTTTGTGTAAATCAAAATAGGAAAGTATTTTTAGTGTGATTTGTGGATATTCTTCAGTATTAGATAATTGAATAAGAACTTATTTTTAATTGGTCTAAGTCACTATAACACTGAATAAATGTAAAACAATGGAGGACTCATGGCATAAACATCCATTCAGTAAAACAAACGAACAAAAACATCAGGCAGAATTTTTGTGTTTTGCATGGAATAAAGTGCAAGTAAACTTGAAATGTTGTATTCAAAGTTAATTAATTATTTGTTTTTTAATAAGCATATTCAGCTGGACGCACCACAGTTTATTTGGATATACTATGTAAATATTATGTTGGGAAGTGGTATTACATCATGCTGTAAATACTACAGGTAATTTCTCTTTGACCCCATTCGACTCCCTCATCTACCCATCCCAATATCCATTCCCACTTATTCCACCACCCCTACCAATTGGCAAGAAATAATAATGATAATGATAATAATATTTTAACTATAACAAGACTACAGGTTTGTTCCGGAAAGCAGGTTCTGCAGCTGCATTTTACACTTTACTGACTGACACAACCAAGTGTCAGATAATGCTTTTTGAGGCACCATTGATTGGTGAGGTCAAGCAAAATTGATTAAAACACAATAGAGGACTTGGTCAACAATGAGAATGGACGCAGGGAACAAGCATCTATCTGTCATCACAGGACTCACAAAGCTGCCATACATTGGGGAGAACTTGTCAGCCTGTTCCCCTTGGCGAGTGGCTCCTGATCCAAGGCCAGATAAAGACACAGTGACAGACCCTTTATACCTCAAGACTGAATTGTATCCTTGAAAACTGTTTGACATTGGGGAGACGGACAAATGTTTTCATCTCAAAATTAAGCTTGACATGATGACAAGTTACCCCAAATTGTTGTTTTTATTCTTAGATGCTCCATGGATGCCAGAAAATCCAGACGTGAGAGATGTAAACAGATCTGTGTGTTTGTGTGTACACAGTCAGGTTGATTGGTCATTAATTGTGCTTCTAGTCTCCAGACGCAAGCAGATCTTTCAGCAGATTACAACAATTGAAGCCTGTGTATAAACTGAGGGCAATGAGTGGAATTTTGTGTGTTCTTCTGTATGTGAAATGGAAAACTGGTGGTGTAGGACAGCAACGGGGAAATCAAGGGTCATTTAGGGTCCAGCAAAGGATGTGCCTCCCAGTTGACAATTTTTAACTATAGCTGCTCAAATCTAACTCCGCTTGTCTTGTGGTCAGTGCTCTGTCAGTGCAAGTCAGAGCTTATATTGGTCTCTATATTGGTTGTTCTGGCACTTCAATTGGAGAGATTTGCGGTGGGGATATTGGCTTTGTTGGTCTGATTGACAGCTGGTTATGAGGCTCAATAACTCTTTTCTTAGAGCTTGATATGGTATAAGAAGTGATGATGTCAGGATTTTTCAACCTAAGCATTTTTCTGTGACCTTAATCAAGGTTGCAAGTCTACAGCCATGCTAGCGCCTCTGTGAGGCTGTACTTAGGGACAGCTAAATTCTAGCATCAGCAGGCTAGCATGCTTACAATGAATACGACAAGTTTAGTTTAGAATGTAAGAATGCTAAATTTTGCTAATTAGCACTAAATACGAATAACAGCTGAGGCCGATAGCAATGTCTGCAGTTTTGCAGGTATTTGGTCATGAACCAAAAGTTCAAATTTTGACCTGCTGGTGGCACTAAAGAAAAAATCAGGGGAATCATAAAAGTTAATAGGATTGAATTGCTAGAGACCTTGAACATTTATACCAAATTTCATGGCAATCCATCTAATAGTTGTGGAACCATTTTGCTCAAAACCAAACCAGTGAGCCACATGGTGGCTCCAGAGGAAAGGTCAGAGGATCACAAAAGACAGTAGATGAATGTCTGTATGAAATGTCATGGGAGTCCATCCAATATTTGTCGAAATATTTCAGTCTGGACCAAAGTGGTTGACTGACCGACTGACTGACCGACATCCCAAGAGTCATGCTGCCAGTACTGGCTAAAACACATCAGATGGCCAAAGAAAGATGAGAAGGCCAAATCACAAAAATTTGGAAAAAGATAACCAATATGCCAGGAGAGTCTGAGAGAACTATTTGACTGAGCTACAGAAATATTTTAAGTAGGTCACCAATGTGCGGCCTGTGTACATGGGATGACTTTTCAATCAGTCTTTTTCAATCAGCAGTGAAGCACCTTTCCAAAGCATTAGAGAATTTAATCAGCCTTTGATGATGGCTGTCAGAAGGAAAACGAGCTAATCAACACTTTTCAACTATAGATGCTCACGACTTTAATAGTACCAAGATAGCAATCAAGATTAGCGGAATATGCCCCTTGAGAAACGTAAGCACACTCTTCCCCTCTGCCTCTCAGCCCTGTGATAAACATAAACTGTGTAAACTTTCTCTGTGTACAGAGAAAGATCATAGACTACTGGGCTTCAGACACTCTGTGATCTGTCTTAATACTGTATCTGCTGCTGAATATTCAAGCAGAATCAAGCATGCAAAGGCTTTTTAGAGAAACTATTAAGTAAAGCTTGATGTTGATGAAAAAAAAGTAAGATTAACAATGTTGAAAACTATTTTACATGAGCAAAGAAAGTGTTTTATTACACCCAAACATTTAAGATTTAGAGTTTTGGAATAAAAATTATACCCAATAAGAAATAAAATCAGGATAAATCAACAAGCTTTATTGTCTTGGGAGGAAATTTGTTTTTTACACCCTGCACATGTGCATGTTTCAAATAAAAAAACACTATTACATACTTATACGTGCATCTAATTTACAACTGCCATGGTTGATGTGAAAAACATCCTGCCAAAGCGGGCACCCCACCATTTTTAACATTGTGTATTCGCAAGTAAATAGAAGGAAATAAATCAAGTGTGATGAAAACAGCTGAAGGCTGCAGTGCAGTTCCAACTACACTGAACAAAATCTGTAACTGGTTGGATTACCTCTGGAAGCAGTTACACTACATACTTGCACTAAAGTCTATTTATAGTCCATCATTTCTGATGACTTCAGATTGTATACATGGAGAAATACTTGACTTGGCTGACTTGTGTCACAAATCTTTACTTGATTGTAATATGATGACTTGATAGATGAACGCGCTATAAAATCACACTTAGTCATTTTCTCCTCACTCTGGAATAGATATGATTTCCCTTGTGTTGTTATGTTTTTCTGACCTGATTTGTGCTCCCATGGATACAGCTGCAGCGAATGAAGAGTGGGGGGGAATGGAAAACATGATTCCTTTCTATGCTTGGTAGGTACGGTGTACACAGACTGTACTCAAAGTGATGACAATGAAGCCTCCCAACACTCTGAAACCTGATGCAAAAGGTCAGACTTTGTTCTACACTTGAAAATACCCTAAGCCACTTAGATCAGTGGGTAGATGTGCTTTTATCTTTTAGCTCCATCTACTGTAAATGCCACCCTGTAGTACTTTTATATCTGAGTCATTTAGTCAGTCATTGAGTCTGTCAGTCAGTGAAACTCTGAGTGGCAACTCTAATTGAAGGAGTTTGCAGCTGTCTTCTTGGACAAAATATGAAAACTGTGCAGTATTCCTTTGTTGAAAGGAAAAGTATGAACAATAGATTTGAGCAAGGTGAATAGCTGTAAGGCTGCCAAGAAGAAGAAAAGCTGGCTGTTGACTCTGAATCCAGTAATCTCAATGATCAGATGATTGTGTTGCATATGACGTTTATTTCTATCAATAATAAATTAATTAATGGTGGTGAAATCTGGCTTGACTTCTTCATGCTATCAGAGTTGGCAATATCAGTCGGTCCAGACCAAAAGATCTCACCAACTATATTGGATGGATTATCATGAACTTTTATACAAACCTTAATGGTCCCTAGAGGATGACTCCTACTGACTTGGTTGATCCCCTGACTTTTCCTGAAGTGCCACCATGAGGTTGACATTTGTGGTGTTAAGTGAAATATTTGACCGATCGCCATGAAATGTGGTACAGACATTCATGTCTCCCTTAGGATGAATCATAATCCCTTTTTATCTAGTGCAGTGCTACTCATTGCTCAGCTCGCCAAGCTTTAAATGGTGGCTCGCATTGGAGCTAATAATTATGATAATGCGGCCAATACACATAATTCACAAGGATTGTAACAACAAACTGCAAATATAACATGAAGAAAGGCAAGGAAATGAATGCCTGCTTCTGCACATCCCAGTATTAAGGTAAGCCTGTTTTTAATTCAGATTGTATCAGCTGCATTACAAATTGTATGTCATGGGATGACAAATTAGTAGGCAGATTTACTTAATGGTTAGGGTGGATTTTGGTGTTTAGTGATAGAAGTGGCTCTTCTATTGAGTGTGTCCTGCCAGTGTGGCTCACATGAAAAAAATAGTGGAAAACCACCGAACTAGTGCATTCATCAGATTAAAATGTATGTAATATGTGTAAGTGCAGCCTCACAGAGCTGCTAGCATGGCTGTAGACTGTAAAAAATCCCTTAACAGATTAAATGAACAGAATCATACTTTACTACTCATTGATCATCATGGAAATGTGTATGCTGTATGTTCATTTTTTTAAAATATTTACCGTACTGCAGGACATATATATTTGATGACATGCTGTAATTTATCTTTTGGATAAACTTTTAGTATTGGGATTACTTGTCATGTCCCAAGCTTCAGCTGTTAGAATTTTGGGTGGGGAGGAACATTTCAATTCAGAGAGTCTAATCCTAATGTTTACCATGAAAGCAAAACAATCAGAAATCTCCAACCCCTAACCCTAACCCTAACCCTAAGAAAATAAAGAAAATAAACAAACAACAGACTCAGGAATGGAAGGTGGTGTTTACGGGTGAATATGTTCTTTAAATTTCCCAGGGATTTGTACTTTCTTGTCAATCTCTGCACTCATCCAAGCTTGATGAATAAACAGAGCTTTCTCTTCACATCGTGTTTGTGCAGTGAACAGAGGAGGTGCTGAGCTGCTCCTGCTCTCAGGGCCTCTTCATTGTCACCATCTGGTTCTCCTTGACACCCGAGAGGTTTTCGAGGTGTTGTCTAAGCTTCATCAGGTCAGACTATTGAAGCCCCTCTCAGCACAGCAATGAGTGAGTGACAACAGCCTCCCAGAGATAAGAGTGGAGCTACAGAAAGACCTCAGGATAGCCTCAGTGTGTGTGTGTGTGGTTGTGTGTGTGTGGTTGTGTGTGTGTGTGTGTGTGTGTGTGTGTGGGCGGGTGGGGGGGGTGGATTGTATTGTGCATGTGTGCATGCGCATGTCCCTGTATCTTTCTGAGGAGGTGATGAGTGAGAATCAGGCCCAAGGGGGATCACGTCACCACGGAGATAGCCACCATCGCCTAGCAACCTCAGCCCTCAGGCCCACTGAAGGAAGTGCAAAGTGAAAGCTGATCCTCTTTAAGAAATGTGCTAATAATGGATCTTTTCAAGCAAAATAAAACCTGGAATGTGATGAACATGTTGTCTTTGTTTGATGTCTTTAAAGGATGAGGCTGGTAATATTTTATATTTTTGTTATTGTCAACAAATCTAATGAAAAAACTGAAACCAATTAATCTATCCTACTTACAAGTACTGTCTGTGTAGCCAAATCCTGAAGTATCTTATTCCTCTCTGACCTCTGAGGTTGTCTTAAAATGATTAAAAACACATGAATGAGGAACACCGTTGCACTGGGTTACAAATTCCTTCATTACCATTAACATGTGCAATGTAGCTTATTTTGAGTCAATCCAACGCGACACTTGCTAGTGCACCAAATCCCCAGCTGAAAATAGTCTAAAGCCAATTTATTATTTACTCCTGTTTGAGTGACATTTACTTAAGACTACAGAGGCCAGCTGTAGGAAAATACTTTGCTTTTTTATTAAAGTTTATATTCATGACACATTTTCAAAGATTTACATCAATGGGAAAAGATCAGCTTGGGGCAGAGAGCTACAGAGAGGATGAGGATGTTTGATTGAGAGATGGACTAATACATTGCTGGTTTTGGACTTTTAAAGGGATTTGTTGACAACAGATAATAACAGAATGTCTCATTCATTCATTTATGATCTTACTGTTTTTACAATCCAATTTATATTTGATTCATATAATTTATCAATTTTATACATGACAGTACAAAATCATTGCAGCATTATTACCACAGATGAACATATGTAACAAGTATGCTGTTCATGTATCATTATTATTATTATTGCATTATGTGCAGTTTGTATGCTGAGTCTAAATGACTCCTCCTAATAGGACATGTCCTTTATAAAGTGAGCCTGTTACTAGCTGTCCCTCTGCCCCCAGCCCACAGCGTCCAGACTCTGAGCTCATTTCAGTGTGACTAGACAAATTATTGTCTTCCTGCTAGACACCCCTGACGAGGCATGTCAATACTGCAGGTGCAGCTGGGCCTGAAATTGCTTTGTTTAAACTTGTCAGCTTGGAATGGAGATTTTTAAGACGGATCTGTCCTCATCTGCGCGGCTAAGGCGCTATGCAAACCTGCAGAGATTTACACTTCAAGCTGTTGCGGTTTTTAGAAAAAAAAGAGACATTTTTTAGAATCTGAAATTTGACGAGTTAATAAGTTAGCTTTCTTTTTGGAGTTAATAATTAAAACTTTAATTAAAACTCCAAGTATTGATGTTTACTTCTCTTTTTTCTCTCCCCTGTGCTACATTGATTGAAAGGAGCTGGTAAAAATGGAATGTGAAGGAATATGCAAATTGGACGCTGGAGTAAATCACATTAATGTTTAAGGATATTTGAAGTGATGTTTTCAGCATGTAAAATAGTCAATCATGCCCCAAAATGTGGTGCATTCACATAGTTCTTGGTGTGTCAATACACTTCCTTAATACACTTTGTAGTTTTTGGTGTTTATTTTCTTATTTTTCATATCATGAATAATAAATGCTCATAATGTATGTAGCACTTTTATAATAGTTTTATAAGGTTACTTATCTATACTGTGCATTTGTTTTTGTACTTCCTTTTGCTGCTGTGACACTTAAAATTCCAGTTATGTGATCAATAATGTTTATCTTACTTTAAAGCTTTATCCTACCTTAAAGTCCCCCTCCACTCAAAAACATGTTTTTCTTCCTGTTCCTACAGTTGTATGTTTGAGCTTCACTGTACAGAAGGATGTTTGTGCAGAGTTTGACACTTGAAAGCTGTTTTCACATCCATCTGCTGAAAGTGGAAAGTCTCTATGTGCTCACTGAAAATCTGATTTTAAGGGGGAGATACGAGCATGATTTTTGACATCACAAATAGTTTGTAAGCCAATCCTAGTCCAATATTCAGCTTACACAAGTGTGATGTGGAAACTTGAAGCCACAAACACTGACACTGGACTTTATAGTGAAGTATGAGACATCTTGTGTCCAACAGTTAAACTTCTGAAATTAAATATATTTGCATATTTATAGATTCTGGAGTTTTTAATGAGGGAGAAGGAGGAGATGTAATTTTAAGGATTTTAACAAGGTAATTGAAGTTTTTTGTGTGTAAAAACCATATCAGACACAATTATTATTCAAAAAAGAGTATTTTATATACATATTAAAACATGTGGAGGGGATCTTAAGGATTCTCAAAACTTTACTTTGGTTTTCTGTCTATTTTAAACAAGAAGAATGCGGTTATTTTAACATACTCCCTCAATGTAGAAATAGATATTGGTGTTAAGCATTTTTGCAGGTGTCGAGATTGGTTTAAGATGAAAGAATTTAAAGTATGAGCACTTTGAAACACCACTAATGCACGGATTATACCGGCTTGAGTAGTCTTTCTCCCCAATTTGTTCGGAGGACAAAGGGCAATGATGCACATTCCTGAGAGCAGCAGCGGAGAGACATTCCATCCACTGTTTGTAATTGTTCACAGCTGTAAGCAGAGTCTGCTTCCTATTTGTCACATTCACGGGTCAAGCATTGCCATATTTTTCATAATCACTTGCAAAATAGAAGTAAAGCTCTAGCAGGGAAGAGTGTTTATGTACACTTACTGCAGTAGGTGAAGCAGTGCAGCTGTTAGTCTCCCTCTACCCCCGCTACTTGTTCATCTTCTTCGCCATGTTTTTGTGAGGATGTACCCACCATTTATCTATTCCAGCAGATGACTGCAAATAAGACCTTGTCAAGAGTTTCTGTATGTTTTCTCTGCCATATCACAGCATGAGGTTGTCACTGTGTGAAAGGAGTCTCTCCTTCTCCCTTCAGTCTCAGTAAAATCAAAGCTATTGCTGATTTGACTGTTTGCAAGGTTTCAGACTACACTCACACACCATGTAACATGTCCTCATCAAGCAATCAAATAATTTAGGAAGGTCAGTAAGATTTAGGTTAGTAGTGTTAATCTTTGTTACAGAGGGATTTTTTAAATGCCACAGTTAGAGAAAAATGAATGCGGATCGTACACTCTCTTTTCTCAGTGACAGCGTTCCCTCTGTTTGAGCTACTCCAGAGCCATTACATTAAAAATAGGTGTTATGATTGTGTGTGTGTGTGTGTGTGTGTGTGTGTGTGTGTGTGTGTGCATGTGCGTGTGTGTGTGTGTGTTTGCACAGGTGCCAAAAAAATTCAGCTCTGTGTACAATTTGTGCTTGTGCTGAGAGTGAATGTGAGTGGTTCTCCACTTGAGAACAAAGCGGCACCACAGTCAGCTTTATTGTTTGGATGGATGAATCATACAGTCAGGACAACTTACAGCACAAGGTGGCTGTTTTTTTATCTGCTCAGGCCAACTTTTCCAAAACAGATCAAATACACAAACATGTATTTGCTTTGTTCCACTGACAGAGTGCTAAATAATATATTTTTAATGTCCATTGTCTCAGAGGCAAGACAACAAACATAACAGATTCATGCTAAGGAACTGACATCAGCTGGAGCAGAAAACCTCAGTCATCTTGCCCAAATAAATCACTTTGCCCAAGCCACGAAATTATAGTTTTCAAGCTTGTGGGCAAGGGAATGTGAGTGACAGTTTTTCTTGTGGACCTTGGGTATGTTTTCTGGAACCACAGAACCAAAAGACATCTGCTGCCAGTAGAGGGCACTGTAGCTCCTAAGGTCTCTATTTGGAAAAATTCTTGTGCCCACAAATACTTGTGTTGTCACCAGCTTGAAGATAGAAACTGCAGTAACTGCATTGTGCTCAGCTAAATGCAGTGTGCTGTGTTTTTTTTTTTTTTGTTTGTTTGTTTTTTGGCATTTGGAATCAATATTTGTAGCAATGCCTCCTCTGTCATGTGTTTTATTATCAGTGATGAGTGACAATGGTTTCAATAGACAAAGGCTCAAACTCCAAACAATGTGATGGTCTTGTTGCAAAACTTTATGGTCCTTTCTTGTTTTGACTGTGTAATAAATTAAAAAAAATAGTCTTCTTATGTGTCTGTATCTCTGTTGAAAATCATCTTCATCGAATTAGCCCCCTGAATTAAATAAAGGTTGACATGTTGGTCTGTCTGCTTAGTTCTTTTTAAAGCTGCACTTTTACTCTTTTGCTTCCTTATTGAGTGTGATGTTTGCTTGCATAAATACGTGCGCGGGGGCATGCGTGTGTGTGTGTTTACTTGCACTGTGATGAGCTGTACTGCATGCTAATGCAGTGTTATGGTTTGCAGTGTTCCCCCCCTCCTCCTCTGCTGCTCTGAAGTGAAACAGCTGCCTCGACTGCTTTGCCTCCAGCTGCTTCCAAATTGTCCCGCCATTAAGCTATTATATGTTTACAACCACAGCAAGCCCACTATGTGCTAGAAGTCCTGATGATCTTCTGTTGTAATGGATCATTATCCTGGTTTCTTATTACACAGCTTTCGCCACGCTGTAATCAGCTGTGATACAATTAGGCACACTATCTAAACTGAGCTGTAAAGGTATCGGGCGATACTCCGTGCTCTCCAGATGACCTGAATATGTCAAAAAAAAAAAAAAAAATTGCTGAAAACATGCATATACCCAGGATATATAGTTTTACATATGCTGCCATTAAATTTGTGCATCTGCTTAATCCAAATTTGTGAAAATATGTGAAGAAATTATGCATCTAAATTATGTCCCTTGATACCGTGAATATGTAATTTTATAGAAATAAGTTTTTTTCCCCCTCTGAAATGGGCTGCATATATGCAAACTCTCATTTATTCCTTCTTTCAGGCTGCTCGGCTCTGGAGCTGTGGGAGAGTGCCCACTCAGAGGAGAGGAGCACCAACACATTGATCTTATTTGGACAGGCTTTTGTCTGGGACACGTCCAAACCCAAACAGCCAGAGGAAGGACCACAACAGGGTGTAAGTAATTCTCTTTGCAATCCAGACACACACTGCATAGGTTACAGACAGAGCAAAGCCACTTGTATCATTCAAACCGTGTGATTTCTTTATTCTGCACTCTCCCTTGTTTTTTCTGTTCAGTTTTAAAGAGCGGTTATGCTGTTATTTTAACATACTCCCTCAATATGCTGCATAAAACTGAGCTAAAAGCTGTATGCCAAAGAGGTGTTTCTCTGTCAAAAATGCAGCCCAAAAAGACATCTGGCTTTAGTTATGACAACATTGCTCTAAGACGCAGCTTGTATACAACTGAACCAGTTAGCAGCTTTCAAGAATTGGAAGTATGCATGTTATTCATTAAGAGTGAATGCAGAATACTATTGTTCCACACTTTATTCCACATATTCAAGATGTACGTATTTCACAGTATTAGTAGTCTGTTCACTGCAGTGAGAAAAACACTAAGTAACACAGACGACATGCATCATCCTTGACTTCATGTGAGCCTTAATCGCTACCAATGGAGAATATTCTTTTTCACAGTTTACAGCACAGTTGTCATCATTCATTTGTTCATTTGTTAATGATGTCACTTTTGTTCAAACACAGTCACGTCAATGCATACACGTTACTGACTATGGTCATGTGATTCTGATATAGTTTCTCGTGGCATTTTTCCAGAGAGAAGTTTCCTCGTTTGCAGTTTATTGGGAAAACTACTTGAATGCTGCTGATGCCAAGCCAAGGATGGAGGATGACTGTTCATGAACTCATGGAGGAAAACACAGTGAATAATAAAAATGCAGCTTTAGGGTAAAACTGTCGTGCTGTGATAGATAGGCAGACAGTTGGATTCAATCTGTACTGTGCACTATAAGCCAAACAGTTGCTTGATCTATAAAATGTCAGAAAACTTTGAAAAATGCGCTTCACAATTTTCCATATCTCAAGATCGCATCTTCAGATGTCTTGTTTTGTCCAACCAACATCCAAAACCCAAAGATACCGTATTCAGTTTACAGTTATATGGTATAAGACAAAGAAAATAAGCACATTTTTACATTTGTCATTCTTGCTTGAAAAACAACCTATACAATCAATTGTTAATCAGAAAATTACTTAACTGTGGTGAAATTTGACCCATTTTTACATTTGAGAGCAGTAAAAACACCCTAAACATCATCCTTTTTGTCCGAAATTGTATGACTTTTCCTAAAGTGAAACAGTATACAAAAAAGCTGATACATATTTAGGTGTTCCAGGTTAAATTTGACCACCATTCAATAATGTTGTTGCATTCTTCACATTCAAAAACAGTCATTGTGATCATTATGGCTGTTATATTCTCCTGTTTTATGTAAGGACCATAATACAGTGTGCTTGTCAATAAGCAAATAAAGAACACACACTATCTGCTCTCTGAAAGCTTAATTAGGGATTAAGCACCCAATTCTCAATGACTGATGAGGTATTTATGAATGAAAAATTGATTTATGGTTTAGAAGTTTGGTATAGAGACTAATTATGAGGAAACTGAGTGGATACTGTGAAGGGTCAGAGTATGGACAGTATATAAGGGTTAAATCCAGTGACCCTAAAAGGCTGCAGTGTTCATAAAACCCCCAGAAATGTGGCACTAATGATGATTTAATTAGTTTTACTTAGCGGAGAGGCTAAAAAACTTAAATCTATCCAGAGGGCGACTAGAGAAATGGCCATTGGGTCATTAAAATCACAAAGGATTTATCCCCTTGGGACTATGAATGTGCTCAGATTTGTTTAAAAAAAAAAAGCCTTTCTTTGACAGTTGAAAGTGCAGAGAGGCAGGAAACAAGCGTAGCGAGATGGGTATGACATGCAACAAAGCTCCACAGCCAGAATGGTGTCATGGACGTTGCGGTCATGTGGTATGCTTCTTAACCAGAAGGCTACCATGGCGCCCCAATCTCAGCAAACTTAACAGCAATCAGACTATGAGGTTGTGTACAATGTTGACATTCTGGGCTGAGGGAAAAACCCATGCAGTGTTCAAAATAAAAAGGGTCTTTCTTCTGGGGAGCATGAATGATGAGCATAACATGGTACCCTGTCCTTTGAATATTGAAATCAATTGCATGTAAGTGGAAACATTAGCCTGGTGGATAAAGGAAAGATCAAGGGGTCTTCAGTAGAATTAGTAACCATCCACTGAGGACCATGAATATACAGCACATACATTTCATGGCCAGTAGTTGTTGACATATATATTTTTCTGAAGTGTTCAATACATGGACTGCCCCAGGGCAAAAGACACACTGAAAACATTTTGACCAGTAATAATTTCACATATTTAGGACAAATGAAATGTCTCCCCCGTGTTGTTCGTATCACTCTATGGAAAGATTTCAGAGCAACAGGTTCCTGCCTTTATCTACCATCTGTTTAGAATAAGGCAGCAGAAAACACGAATTCAAATCACAGAGCCAAGTTTACGCTCAACTGGTTGCACAGGGATAACATCAGATATGCAACGCTGCAGCTTTATGGCTTATTGGCTGATTTGCTTTTGACTGGATCTCTATCTTTGACTACATCAAATAAGCACTTACAGGGATTAAAGAAAGTGCGGTATACCTCAAGAAATCCAACTGATGCTTTGAAAATGACTCAAAGTTAAACATAATTATTGTTATCAGCCACTTGTTTTCAGTATAAAAGGGACACTACAGGCATACTGGAGAGTTTCATTAAGACTTTTTTGTTTACTTTGATACTTTTCATAACATTTTCACAACAGGGAAAAAGCCCTTAATTTATTCTCCCCACAATTTCCACTTAATTCTGAGCATGATGTGGCAACTTTCCTTTGGAAAACAAAAATGAGATGTACTTGTATTTAATATGTTGATCAAGAAGGGGAAAAGCTACAAAACCACACAGAAAACAATTCAAAAACATATTAAAGCTAGCCTATTTTACTTTTTTAGAGAAGAACACATCCTTTAACAAATGAAACGATCAAGGTTTTTATGCTACAGCCTTACCTCGTCTGGTATAACCATGACCTTACAGTGGCAAATGTTTACTAATGTTACCAAAATAAAGAGACATAGTATATGACTCTTTATTACTTAGCATAGTAACAAAGCATTATCACATCATTTTTACTTGGTGACAAGTTACCGAGCAATACCAGCAATAGTTAACTAAAGAAAACCAGTATATTTTCATGTTAAGCCTGAATTCACTTACAGATCCCAGGGGTATTATAGGCTTTCTCTGTGGGTATTCAGTAACGAAGTTGGCTTGTGTAAAGCTGAATATATGATACACTTACCTTATTTAATGTAATCTTGAAGTAAGGTTGAGTAAAACATTATTAATTATGGCATAATATCTACTCAGCTGACTACATTGTTTGCCTCATTGCTGTGATCTTGGTAGCACTAATAAAACCAGATGGACTTACTGTAAAAGTCAATACTAGAAATTCATGCTGTTTTCTTCTGATGTCAATGGTTTCTTACTCTTGACAGTTACACAGTTAATTGTGTGTTTTTCTGTGCTTTGATATAAAGCTCTCAATGCATGCAGTTTCATGTGCGTTTGTAAGTAACATTAAGTTGGATTGCTCTAGGTCAGAGGTTTTAAAGGTGGGAGGCGGGACTCCCCAGGACGGGCTCCAGACAGTTTCAGGGGAGGTTCAATGAATGGAAGTGAAAAATATTATATTTGTTATCAAAAGGAGATCATATAGAATAGCCTAAATGTGTGTGATTTGGTTAAAGAGACAGTTCAGAGATACATTAGTTTTTCCCACTTACCCAGAGTCAGAAACAAATAAATGCCTTCAGACAGACCATTTTTATTTGTTTTTGGTATAGTCTGAAGTATGTCAAACTGCAATATCAAGCTATCTTGACTCAATTGTTGAGTGTCTATGGGATCAAATAACATTATCATGATCCTGTAGGCAAACCTGAGTTTATCACTTGTTTTGTGAAGTATTCCTGGTAGTAAACTCATGAGCATGAGTCACTGTTTGCAGAAATCCTCTCTTTATTATTGCCTTCTTCTTTTCCCAGGTGCCTTATTGAGAGAGATCAACATGCTCGAGGCAAATTGCATTTAGTGCTCTGCTGTAGGATGTGATTGGTGATGGATCAGGCTGTATTAGGTAACAAGACTTGAATTAACTGGCTGTCAAATCAATAGCACTCTCTTTACCTCTCACTCTCTCTCACCCATCCTCTCTGTGTGTGTATTTTTGCTATTTAATGGATATATATGTGAAAAAAGTACTTTTATATATTTCTAAATGACATGGTCCTTGGTTTACAAATAGTAAGCCAAGGACATTTTTTTTCATTGGCTCCAAAGCTGAAAGACAAATGTGACGAGTCGCCAGACAATGACCAGGATAGGAACGCAGATAAACCACCCAAAATTATATTTTGAACAGAGAAGGATTTTCTGGCTGACATCGTCATAACCCATAGGCAGCTGATGATGGTCCACCAGTAGACTTGCTCCCTTTCAAGTGGCACTGAGACATAATGGTTATGTGTTCATGTTTTCTCTTAAGATTTTCATATTGTTCTACTGTGACTACATGTCTTACATTGAACACATATTAGTTCACTGGATTTGAGTAGAAGTGTTTTGCAAGGTGAAATGAAGAAAGGAACAGGAAGCATGTTTTCCTTTATATTGATCTCTTCAGGTCCTTCAGTGTTCTACAAATGTACAAAGATTCATATAATTCACAAATAAGTAGCCTTAACAAACAAAACTTATTTTATTATTTTAAAGATGTTGAAAATCTCCTTTGAACATTTCTGAGTGTTTGCTTTACTAATTTATGAAAACGCATCCTCATCTCTTGACGCACTCGCATGCTTTATTCAAACGGTTTGATTTTGTAAAATAGATTAAATGCTGTAATCTGAGAAGTACAAAATAATAAGTCTCCCTCCCTGAGATCTTGCTGCTCAGGCTAATAGACCAATATATATTAAAAACATTCCTTTTTGACATCACATAATGCCAATATTTTCTGTCACCATTATTTTATCTTTTGTTGGGGAAGACATATTTATAATGTCTTCTCTTTGTGTTTCTCACTCTCTCGCTCTTTATGTGGTTGTATGACAGATAATGTCTGTGTGTAGGTGTATTTTCATTTTGTGTATTCAGTGTGTTTCTGTGTGCCTGCCTATCATTGTGTGCCCTGTTACGATACCTTATGTGTATCAGCGTGCACGCTTAAGGTCAGTAGAGACTTAGCCTGCTTATTTTTGTCAGCCTGTTTGGTGAGAACAGTAATCGTGAGCTGTCAGAGATTTTCTGTTGAGCTCGAAAATGTATATGACCTTGTTACCAAGGACACTTTTCCCTTTTTGATATGAGACGCCATCTAGTTTATTGGAGAAAAATGTGTCATTCAGAGTTCATAGACTATGCATCTTATAGGAAAAAGGAATTTTTGGAAAGGATACTTTATAATTGAATGTCTTAACTTTGCTTATCCCCTAAGATTAACAAAACTACTCAAGGACAGTCAGCGGGGATTTATAGTCATCACAAAGCTTGAAACTGCACTTAACCAAGTTTGAAGACTCCAGACCACAAAAACACATTTACACTGGACAAGAAATAAACTAAATAAAACTGACCACACTTGAAACATTTTCTAGACTGCTTTAAGCCCTGATGTAGGAGGTCCAAGCAACCACTTGCAGCTCAAACACTGTACTTTAAACATTTGTAGCAGATTTTGTCTTTCGGATTTATTTATAACAAAACAAAATTAACAACAGAAACTTTGCACCAACTGTGCTGAACTCACTGAGCTTGTGGTTGATGCTGTGTTCACGTCATAGAGTATGGGATGGATAGGAAAGATTCTCATGTTTACGATTAGTGAGCATTCATGTTATCAAACACCTTAAGACAGTTGTATTATTACAGAATTGGTCGATTGAACATAGAACTATATTCATTAAATTTAAGTTTAATCACAGTGAGGCATTTAATTCTTCTTTGCTTGATTTTCCAGCACTTCAATATTATGAAGCACCAATTTGGAAATATCTGAGTTTTCAGAAAAGTCTGAGTTTCCCAGTTGTAATTATGACTTGGAAGCTGGTGTGAATGCTATCCAGTTTTATTTTTCTTGATTTCTCCTTCTGACCAAAACTCAACCTAAAACTAAAACTGAACCTTCACATTTCGTAGAATGGGAAAGATCCCCATATTAATGACATGTCAGCATTCACGTCATCAATACAGTTGTATGATTACATCAGAACACCATATATATTAAATTTGGATTTAATTACATTGCATAGAGGTATTTGGCTGATGTACAACATCCATATTTGTTTGGTTTTCAGGGACTTTTTTATCATTAAGTGCCTAGGACTAAATTAAAGTGTCTGCTGTGAAAAATGCCTATTGTCTTTATGCAGGGCAGTGGACAATATAAATGTTATTGGCTCCACTGTTGCAGGAGAGATTCACTCTATTTTGATGGACTGAGGCATCAAGGGCAAAATACGCAGAGAGAAGCCATGTGAGATAAGTGTTAGAGTTTGACTTGAGCTTTATGGTTAGATGTATTTGGAGGACCTTGAGCTGTTTGCAGTATTCGACAGTGCAATATGCAATCTCCATTACTCAGCTTATCAGAAAATTTAGGAGGAGTGGAACATGTAGAAATGACATCTTCATCTACAGCTAAGTGTTCTCATTTTACACTATATCCTTAATAATGAAGTCTTCATTCCACCATGAAATAAATGTAATTAATTTTCTTATAATAAGATGCTCTGACAGAAAATTTAGTCCTCCTTGGAGGTTAGTATGACATTTAACTCCCATTTCTGGGCGACAACCCTCCCATATAGTCACCCAATCTAATAAATGAGGAGAATATTAAACTGTTAGAGCGGAAAGTGCTGTATAATGTGGGGATATATTCAATTTGGTGCAAGCCAGTGAATTGAGATAAAAAGAAGACAGCATTGAAAAAAAAAGAAAATGTATTAATTCATCACTTCAGACTATTGTGTACCATAGTATCAGCAGCTCTACATGGGAGAAAGACTTCAGGATATTAAAGCAGAGGCCAATGCAGACCGAGCAGGGCAGGTTTCCAAGGAAACAAGCTGTGCTGAGGACAAGGACTTTTTGTCGGTAGCAATGTCAATATTCAGAGGAGTCTTGCTCCAGCAGATGTCCACTTTATTATTCAGCTAAAAAACAAAACAAACACACACAAGGACAAAAGTCATGTACATCAAAAGTGTGTTTGTACTGCAACACAAGTAGAGGTATTAAGACACAGATATTTACTGTGCACATGACTGACACTATTAAAAGAATAGTTTAAGATTTGTACTTGCTTTTATGCCAAGACTGAAATGCAAAGATTAATACCACTCTCATGTTTGTACAGTAAATATGAAGCTCTAACTCTAGCCAGCAGCTGAGCTTAGCATAGCATATAACTCGTAAAACTACAAATTGCCATTTTTACGCTTCATTATGAATCATGTTCTTTTTTGTGACTAATCTTTATAGGTCAAAAAGGTTGACAATATCTTTAAAGATAACATTTTTAAAAGCATCAGTTTGACAATTTCAGAAATATGCTTATTTGTTTCAGGTTCAATATTCAGGTGAGAAGATTGATACCACCTAAATAAGCACTTACAAAGTGCTTAACAGAGAGAAGAAAAAAAGAATCTAAAAAACAGCAATCAAAGGGGAATAAAATGAAGTTGGACAAAATTATAAACTGTCAAAAGTGGGATAATAAAACACAGCAACATATCAAACATTCATAAAAGCTTTCCAATAGAAGAATGTTTTAAGAAGAGATTAAAATGACACTAAAGATGTTGCCTGTCTGATCTCGATAGGTGGACTGTTCCACAGTTTAGAGGCTCTAACAGCAAAGGCCCAGTCACCTTTGGTCACTAGCCGAGACCTAGGAATAACCAGCAGAGCCCCATCCACGGATCTAAGTGAACGCTCAGGCACATAGGGGGTTAATAAGTCCTTGATGTAATTTGAAGCGAGGCCATTTAATGCTTTAAAAGTGATGAGTAGAATTTTAAAATAAGTGCAGAATGTAACAGGCAGCCAGTGTAAGTTGGCAAATACTAGAGTAGTATGTTCATATCTCTTAGTGCCAGTTAAAATCCTGGCAGTAGCGATCTGTACCAGTTGGAATTGGTGAAGGGAGCTCTGACTGATGCCAGCATAAATTGCACTGCAGTAGTCGAGGTGGGAGAAAGTGCATAAATGCATATATGACCTTATGTAAATCAGTAGGAGACAGAAACAATCTGAATTTTGAGATTTTTTTTGAGTTGAAAGAAGCATGACTGGACAGCATTTTTCAAATGGGCATCAAAACAGAGATCTGCCTCAAAAATAACTCCAAGATTTCTAGCGGATTGCTTAATGTTTTTGCTCAGGGAACCAAGCTCACTGTGAAGCAGGCCAGTAGACTTTGTGGGACCAACGACTATGACCTCAGATTTATCGTCATTGTATTTTAAAAAGTTTTGGGACAGCCAACATTTAACATCACCGAGGCAGGCAAACAGATTATTAGGGCTGCTGGGGTTGTTGGTTTGAATAGGGACATATAACTGCGTGTTGTGTTGTGGTGGGAGATAATATGTTTCTGAATGATCTGGCTGAGAGGAAGCATGTATATTGAAAACAGCAGTGGGCCAAGGAACACCACAATTAAAACAGAGGAACAGGCATTTGCTTTGACAACAGAGAAGGTTCTACTGGAGAGGTATGAATGTCGTCGATGTAGAGCAGTCCCTAGGTTTCCAGACGGTGCAGGAGTATGGAATGATCAATCGTAGAAGTTCGAGAATTGTTAATAATTAAAAGAATACAATGACCAACAGAGGGGAATACCTCTTTAAAAAACGTGGATAAGCATGAGAGCATTTGGGCAATATCTACACCACAGTTATTTCATGGATTTCATTTGAGAAATTATTTTATATAGTACTGAGATGTTAATGGTTTGTAACTGGGAAAATGAAGCAAGATTATTGTTGTAGGTGGGTAGATTTTGTGGATCAGGTGAAATTTAAGACTGAATGTTCTCTATCCGCCTAATAAAATGAGCAGCGAATTTCTCTGTCCATTCATTTTCGGGTACAGGATCTGTCCTGGATGGATCACTGAAAACAGAAGTGATTACACCGAATAAGACTTTGAGGTTGTGATTGTTTTTGGATATCATGTCAGAAAAATATGCTGCTTTTGCATCTTTTACTGCTTTCTGGTAGTTTGTCATACATTCCTTTAAGCGTATTGTGGGTAACTGTAGACTTAGTTATCTTCCATTTGCGTTCCAATGCACTGTCGTTTCAATGGTCAAGTGTGATCATTTAGCGAGTGATTGATTTTGGTTTTCTGATTTTTAGCGGAGCAATATGGTCAAGAATGGAAAGACAGTGTCTGTTCAAAGAGGTTAATAGTTCATCTGGATTGTGTGGAGATGCTGTAATGGGAAAAGACCAATTGGAAAAAGCATCACTGGATTTGGCTACAGAGTCAGCAGTAAAAATGCGATACCATGTGATGGAGTGGGTTTTAAAACAGGAGAGGGTAGAGGTGCTTTAAAAATAACAGCTTTGTGGTCAGATACAAAGATGTCCATTAACTCTAGGTTCTCTGAGCAGAGACCAGAAAAAAGTACCAAGTTGAGGGTATGATCTTTGAAACGTGTAGTTCTTTCAACTAGATGTAGGAATTCACCAGACATGGAATATGAAGGACAACAAACATGAATGTTAAAGTCACCCAAAGTGAGTACTCTGTCATACTTGGATAAAACAAAAGACAAAAGTTCAGAAAATTCTGTGATAAAATTATTGTACTTTGGAGTCATATAAACTAAAATACACAACAAGGGAACAGGACCCGAAACGAGAAAGCTCAGGACTTCAAATGATATAAAATTGCCAAACGCAGTAAGAAGGCACTTAAAACACTGGTTTTTATACGGATTAAACAGATGAGATAAACATGTTAATTAGTGGGCTTTAGAGGTGCTGGTAGGAGGATTTTGTTACCTTTAGGCTAGCTTTCCAGTATTTATGCTAACCAACTGCTGACTGTAGCTTCATATTTACTGTACAGACATTTAGGTGGTATTTTCCTTCATCTAAATCTTGACAAGAAAGCGAATAAGCGCATTTCTCAAATAGTCAAACTACTGCTTTAAGCAATGTTCTGAAAAGATACTGTCAACCCTTTTAACCTATAAGGATAAATCAGAAAAATGAACTTGGTGGTGCAAAAAAGTGTGCAGTATGTGTGGGTTGTAACGCTGTCAACAGATCCTGTGTTGCTGACTCTAGATCAGAGTAGCATACACTATGAAGGTTTGACATGTGTGTGGTATTTATGACTCCTTTCAGGCTAGACGGTCTACGTTGACTTGCACTATGCATTATTTAAAGCTCTAACTGAGACTTTTTTCAAGTTTGTCCAACTTTTTTTCTCTCTTTTTCCCCCTCTAGCTTTCCCACTTGTGTTCATTTGGGTGCCAAACCATGGCTGTGTGCAGCGGTGCTGGAATATATCGCATATGGTGGGAAAGCAGAGGAGCTCTCTGTGTGTGGCAGAGGCCTACACTTGGATTAATTTGTGTGATGTGAATTAATGGCTCACTGGAGTGTGGCTGACGCCCTTTAGTATTACCCACAAACAACGGTACAGCTCTAGATGAGATCCCCGCTGCATTAGATCACCCACCGAGCCGTGCAGAGATGGTAGATGCACAACCGCATTAAATGATCTTGTCACCTAAATCTGTTTTTGTCAGTCTGATGCAATCTTCTCCACGAATGTACTTTAGTAACAACATCTGCCCTCTTTGATCGGACTGGAAACAGTCTCATCCCTCACGATTAACCCAAGTTCAAAACTTGAACAAGACCCACAAGTACAAGACTCATCACCACTATCCCTCTCATCCAGACCAAAATGTGCTACTCTGGGAGCCCGCTATCTTTCTTTGTCACAAAGTGTACTGCTCTCGCTATTTCTTCCAGGAGAAAAACATGACTAGGTCCAAACGTAGTATGTGGCTGGACCATGTATGAAATGCTAGAGGGCTTTTAATTTGAAACGACGGATACAGGAAATGGCGACACTTGGCCCAGGTGAGTGATGAAGTTACTCAGTCAGTCACAGACTTTGGCATTTATAGGACTGGCCCAGCTGTTGTGGCCCTGCCAAAAATCACGTCTTTTATGTGAAGCCTGTACCTGGAGAATAGAGAATGAAATGTTGCGTGCGTGCATACGTGTGTGTGTGTGTATGTGTGTATTTTTAACTGAAGGTGTGCTTCACTTCCAGCATGTGATTAATATATTCTATTAGTCTCAGGCTTGCAGGGAGATTACAGCCACACTTTGCCTTGAAAACAAATATGGGTTCCATTCAGAAAGCCACTTTGGTCAAGAAGCACACATCTTATTTTAAAACGGTGAGCATTATTGCTGTGTCCCTTGGTGGCAAGCCAGGAATCAATCAGGCTTTTATTTCTGTAATTCCAGGTTTAGACCACTTAAGGAAAAACTCTGTATCAGCACCAGATAGTAATGGGCAGTGTGACCGTCCCATGCTTAGGTATTGATTTTCTGTTTTGTGTTGTTGGCTGTGGTATTTTCAAACCTGCTTAGTCTGATGCCAAATCATTGTTTTTCTGCACCTCTGCCACAGACAATAATGTAAGCCTTAATAATAGATCCTTAGAGTGACTGGAGAGTGTAATGAGTCTGGGGCACTGAGTTTAAAACAAACAGAGCTACGGAAACTTCCAATTAAACTTCATCTGGTTTGCAGGGTAACATAAATCAAATAGTAAAGACGGATCTCAGTCTCACTTGTTCAGTATTTTAACCTGACAAAGTACTGACCTAAAAAGAAAAAATAACCACACAATGGGTTTAAATGCCATTTAAATATGCTACTTGAGCATCAACAAAACAAACACAGACAAGGCTGGCAGCCTCTGCTTGGTATTTCACTTCATGTGCCACCTGGTTGAATGTTGCAGGAAATCTGTTGTAGGCTTTGAACCGTAAAACAGAAGGAGAGTGCCGTTCCTCCAGATCTAATGGAGCATTCAGCATTTGCTCACAATGGCAGATGGAACAAGAGAAACGTTGTTGGAATAATCATGTTTACCCTGTTAACTGGGGTAAAACAGACTGATTTAGGATTTATGAGGTGTTAATGCTCACTAACACCAATGCCAACAATATCACAGGAAAGCTAAATGATTATCTTAACTGAGCTAATTTGTTTACTGTAATTATCTTCTTTAACCATCACTGTTTTAAATAATGTAGAAGTCAGTGAGGATTCCCTGGAAAATATATGATCATGAATTTGGTAATTATATTGTGAGGTTTAAAAGACCACATACAGGCTATATGTATGAACACTAGTGTCATCAGTCAAACAATGACAATCTGTGTTCTTGACAGGGTTAAAAGTTCATAGCTTTAAAGGAATATGACAAACATAAAGACACGGACAAAAGTAGATTGAATTATCTGACTCACATGGCATTCAGGGTTGGAAACCTTACTTTGGGATCTTTAAGACAGAAGTAAACTACTAGCCTTTGGCCAAAAACACTAAATCTTCAACTTGATGAGTTTTAATGGTTTAAAACTCTGTTAATCACTCGCAAATATTGAAAAATAATTTTAGTGTGCAATTAATATGATTGTTTATCGACTTTCATTGAAATAAAGCTTAGGCAAAAGTTCAGATAGGAAGAAGATCTATTCCCTTACTTTCTGGCTTTATTTCACTACAGGTGAATATGTGCTATTTCCTCCTGTTCTATTTCGCTCTGTCACATCCACTTCACCTGTCACGACATCACCATACCAGTGATATTTCTGCCTGCGTTCCTCAAGCCAGTCAGTCTCTAGATGCCGTTCTTTAAATATCACTGCAGTTCTGCCATTCTGTCTTTCAGACCCATTATTGCGCAACTCACCTCCTCCCAATCACCACCATGACCTCCATGATTTCCGGGAAGACTCGCCCCAAAGGTTTCCATCAACCACCTTCTGGCACCACTCCACCACCGCCAGCGTCTAGACTCCAGGGGATCCTGTCCTATCTCCTATCTGCATATGGAGCGATGCTTTATTAAGATGCGTCACACTGGTAGAGTCTAATCGCCAAAAATCTTTCTGTTGCTAACATCAAAAATATTGTTATACACTTCCAATTGATCTCTCCTTATTAAAATGGTATTATGATGATGATATAATTATATAGACCTTTTTCAAAGCAAACATTTTGACTTGTCATAGTAGGAAAAGCAAAAATGTTACTAATAACATTAACGATGGCTCTGTTCTATTCAAGCATCCCAGGTATATACTGTTTAAATTTTCTAATTCTCTCCCTCAAACCCTGCCCTCACACTTAAATAGCCCCTACTTGCAGTTAGATTTGCTCTGCTTCTGCTTAAACTGTATGCTTGCACTCAGATATGTTGTTGTTTGCACAGATTTCCTGCTCCAGCTTCAGCCCTTCACTTTGCACTCAGGTTGCTTCTGTGCACTCGTGAAACTTCTAATCTCAGATTTCTCCTCTGCCCTCAGATTACTTGTGCAACAACCCCATCAAAATAGAGGCGAAGTCCCACCCCTTCCGGAGTCCCCGATGGGACCTTATTTTGGAAAAAATATGTATGGTAGTCAGCGGTGAGAGACAAATAATTTTTTGATCCCAGTTGAATTGTGCACAGTTCAATGTTCAATTCAGTTCAATTCAGGTAATAATAATTATATAATAGTTCAGGTAATTTGTTCAAACTAATGTAGTGTAAAAATAAATGCATTGCAAAATTTTACATTCATAGCTGGAGTAGGATGATTTGGCAACCACACACACACACACACACACACAATAGTGGAACACTACTAAATAGGGTAACCAGGTAATCAACAACAAGGGTGCTGGCAATTTCTCTGATCAGCAGATTTGCAGATTTACCAAGGCACAATACAGCTGCAGCAGCATATTGGCAGAATTCCTGAGGTGTGAACTCCTTCAGCCCAGCATTCACCCTCTCAACATGAATGCGGTTCTCAGAAATTTCCTTGGTTGCACTCACCTCACTCTCTGTGAACTTTTCATTACTGAGGAAAGGAGGACTGTTCAGTGACACCCTCAGGCACAATGTCTGAGATTAAGAACTCCTTATCGGCTAAAATAAGGTCACCAGCAGCTAGGTGCACCAGAATGCCAGACTGCTGCATAATGGACTCGTCAGACACAGAGCCTGGGAAGAGTCGGCTGCAAAAATTGATCGCAACATTTTGAGCAACAGTACTTTGAGTACTTTAAGTGCATACCTCTGTATGAGTAGGTCAACTTTGCTTGGTCCATCTGACTGGGGGGTGGCTATATGGATGTCAGTGCAGTCCACAATCATTTGCCAGTTGAAGGCAGAGGACTGGAATGAAGCAGGCATGCTTTTTTTATTTTTTGGCAATTGGGACATCATTCTCTGAAACAGCACCTTGAGGAGCAGATGGATCATTGTGTTCACCATATTACTGACTGTTGGAGAACGACAAGGAAACAGTTATGCAAGATGCAGGTGTGGGCAGTCTTGGCAGATCTTCATCGAGGCCATCAAGACCAAGTCTTCATGGCCTTGATGCCCTCCACTTTCCATCCACTGAAATACATGATGGAGCCCTCAAAGCGCTCCACCAACCCTGCATATCTGGAAGCCCTGTTTCCATTCGTATGATCTCATCTGTTAGCCATGCTGCAGAGTATTTGCCTGTGCCTCTTTTGCTAGCAACAGGCCCAGACTGCAGGCTGTCATCCCCCGCCTGGTGTTCGCAACGATTGGGTCCAGACTGCACGCAGAAGGGTCCCGGTTCGTCTGCAGATTTGTTATGCTCACGCACTTTGGCGTAGCTGTGGTCAGTGAACTGATTTACTGAGGGTAAACTGATTACATTTGTCTTAGTCCACTCAAAAAACATGTCCCTTTCTCTTTTCCATGAGGAAAATGGCAGCTGCATATTCTGGAATTCACATCTGGCTCCCTGTCTGCTCGTCTGCAATGAGAAAATCATACAACGAATAATTAAAACCTGCCAAATAGTCCCCCTACCCATCGTTGAAACACTCTGCACTCTTCTATTTGTCTTGTGAAGCAGTCTTAACTTTAATTTTGAAAAGTGTTATACAAATAAAGTTTATTATTTAGCATTAGTAGTAATATTAGTATTAGTAGTAATATTAGACTTAGTAGTAGTAGAAGAAGTAATATTAATATTAATGTCTGGGTCCAAAAAGTTGTTTTGGAAAAAGTGTTTACCTGAGAACTTGTAAACCACATGGATGTGTATTGATCATCTCTCCACTGTGCTGCATATGTTTTTTCAATCGTTTGGCTGTTTTTTTTTTTTTTTTTTAGGACTTTTTGATTTCATGGTCCTTCAAAATGTGCACTGTGCAGGTTAGAGAGAGAAATGTGTTTACATTTGCAGAGATGCAACAGAGCGGAGAAGTGACCCTTACCTTGTCTCTGGCCCCTTCTTCAAAAGCTCCTACACTTAACTATAGAGACTGTATGATATCTGGCGATATAAAATATTGGATCAGCTTGAAATGTTTCTTGGCATTAAGTTTGCTTAAAACCCACAAGGAGATTAAAAGGTTCTAGCTAACCATCTATTAAGGGTTCTAACTAGAACCTTTTATCTAATGGTTCTACATTGAATCAAATATCTGTAGGCCTAATAAAATTATAATGAATTGGGGACCACAGACTTAACTTGCTTGTATTTGGGTCAGGTAAAAAAGTTTGGGAACCACTCTGTTAAACTACAATGATTCATATTTAGAGTTAAATGTGCTTGTTTCATAATTTATCTAAATGTAATACAAACATGACTGTAATGTTTCCTGTGCATTGGAATTAACATTCAAGTGAATCGACACTTTTGTTGATTTTCAATATCAAATATTGGACATCATGCAGTCTCTCCCCCCTCCACTTGCCATTTCCTGTGTGTGTGCTACAGGTCAACCCGTCTCCACCCTGCACACCACAAGTTTGAGGCCCCATCTTCCCAGAATCCTTTCTGCCATGTAATACACTTTACACTCATTGCTTGCTGGCTAGCTAGGTAACTTAGCTATGTTCCACACACAGATGTACCTTACCTGATGTGTTTTATCCAGCGACTCCTGGTCCTTTTATCAGCCAGGAAGCGAAAGAATGAGCTAGACCCGTTGCTCATGTGACTACATCCCAGTATGAAACACACAGGCATCATGTTAACGTTAGCTTCAACAGCTCTGGGTAGCTTGTAGAGAGAGAAAGTTATGACATCACATGACTTTTGGGTGTGTAGTCTTTCTAGTTACATATTTTCACAGTCTTATATCTCAACAGTTTTACAACAAACTGCAACTTTCTTGACTTGCACAAATATCTCTAAATTGACAAACATCATAAGTGTAATTCATGGCACCATTGAAACAGGATCAAAAATAATTTTTCTCTCACCATCGACTACCGTACATATTTTTTCCGAAATAAGGTCCCAATAGAATGCCAGGTGTTCCTTGCCTCCTTGTGGGCACATTTGCTTTGTTTGCAGGGTTCATGTAACGTACAACACTTGAAAGCCAAGCATATCATCATGGATGTATTCTCGTGCTGCACATATGACTTTATCAGTTCAATTAGAAGGAAGTAATATTAATAACTTTGGCAGTCCGCTCCTGAGTCATGAAGGAGAAGTCGTTTTCTCCTCTAGTACACCGACAGGAGGATGGTGTACTATACGTCTACTATTATAGGTAGCTATTATAGTAAAAACTATGGGCAATGGTAGATATATTTACTGTCCTATTCCAAAAGTCATAAAGACAGTAAGGAAAGTACATGTAATGAAGCCGTAGAGGGCGGGAGTAGATGAACCCGGTTAAAGAATAACTGCCTGTACAGGACGCTCTAAGAAGTAAAGTAAACGTGCCCCCAAGGAGGCAGAGAACATTTCATTGGTCAATACTACAGCTGGCATTCTGATGGTTGGGGAATTTTGACAGGGTTGTTGCACAAACAAAAGCAGGGCAGAACAGAAATCTGAGAGCAGACGTTTCACGAGCACACAGAAGCAGCCTGAGTACGAGGAGAAGGGCTGAAGCAGGAAATCTGTGCAAGCAACAATACATCTGAGCGTAAGCATACAGTTTGAGCAGAAGCAGAGCAAATCTAAGAGCAAGCAGGAGATATTTGAGCACAAGAACAGGGTTTTGAGAGAAATAATTACAAAATCTGAACGTGAAATCAATAAGTCATGCTCTCAAATTGGAATACCACGCTCTTGAATAAAGATAGGAAAAAAAACCCAATACCCAGAAAGCCATGATAGTGTGACAGGGAGCCAGCACACATAATACCAGGAGCTTGAAACTGAAGCAGCTAAATAGAATTCAGCCATCATCAATTTTATTATTTACACCCGTATGTGATTTTCCTATTGTGACATTTCAAAATGTCCTCACCATATTGTGATATACATCAATATCTGCAAAAATGTTCTTATTAGTAATAAACATTTTATTGTCCAGCACATCTGCCATCAATTGTTTTCATCTGCTTTGTAGCCTTCAACATGGTGTTTACATAAATCAACATGGCTGCCATTTAAATAGGAATCATAGCATTGTTTACAAACAAAAGAAAAATAAAATGATGAATATTTATTACAGTAAGAGGAACTTTTGGGGGGTCGTCATGTAAGCAATCATTGAACGTTAAGCTACAAAGCCGTGACCTTGAAACAAGGTGGAGCTGTGTATTCTGAGCTCTGAACAATTTGTCTCTCCAGTTTCTCCACAATTCCTACAGTCCATCACTGTCATAAGCTCATTATCGATCAGAGACTGATGCGTCTCATGTTCACAGTTAGTTGTCTCCTACTGTATCCTCATCACTCTTATGTGAGCTTTGCACAGTGATACGTACGGCATCAGAACTGTAAAATAAAACAGGATCTTGAAGTATGATTTCCAGTAACAATAACAACATTGGTGCTATCATATTGAGTGCACTCAGATCTTTATTCATGGGTATTTGTGAGAAAGTACAGATAAATAATTTTCATTTAACTCCAGAAGTTCAAACAGACAATCTGAATTTATACTCAGTGATTGAAAGTTTAATATTTAGAGTTAAAGTTGTAGCAGTAATGGTACCCAGCTCCCTCGCTCAATAGGATGGATTTACTGTAAGCTTTCCAACAAAATCTTCTAAACGCAGCCTGAAGCGCTGCTCTATACAAGCAGCAGCAGGAAATTACTCCAAATTGTACCCAGAAATGTGAGCATGTGAACAAAATGCCCCCCTACGACTGTCTCAAATCATCCTGCAAATGTCTGAGAACTGCTTTGTTGCATGAAAGGAACATCCATCTCATTTAAATAAGTCAACAACTCCAGAGTATTTAGATTTTGGGCTCAGTAGACACAGGGTGCCTCCACGGGAGACGCCCCCCGGCATGTTAGCTTTCTGCTGATTGACTCAGCGGGCTCTCATTATCATGAGGAAAATGAGCTGTAAATGTTCTCACTCCTCTCCTGTTTATTTTCAGGTTACATTGTGGTTGGGGAATGTCACTTCAATGCCAGTTTTGTTTTTCTCTCAAGTTGGGAAAATGGATGGAGGAGCAGATACCACATTATTCATAGTATGACATGCTTTATGTAGTATTCCCATTAGAATGATCCCTCGCTGTTGGTACAGTAAGTGAAACCTGTGCACGCTCTCTACAGTATATAGTGCTTTATATTTCTTTATCCACTTCACAGGATGTAAAAGTACATAGTGGTTTAATTGCTTGTCTTCAGGCTACGATCTAAGAGTGAGATACCATACGTACCTCTCTGCCATGACGAAGCCATGAAAAGCTCAGCAGCTAAAATGGTTTGAAGGCAGAGAAAAGCTGTAAAGCGTCTCACGCATCAAAGAGCTCAGAGAAATGTTTTCTCATCTCAGCCTCGGAACAGGAATCAATACAAGCACTCGTCTCTTAACAGGTCGAGCCGAGCACAGGTGACATTTCACAGAACACAACCTCTGCCTCTGCTGAGTAACACAAGAATTATCTGCTTATCCTGTTTCACATATTTATGTGACATTAAGTGTCTACAGTGATGAAGAAATAAGCAGCTTGGTTGCAAGCTTTTGTATTCTACTGTTTTAAGAAAGTAATCGTCAGCAGTTGCATTTATGGATTGAATAAAAGCTACAGAGATGGTAATTTGTTCAGATAATATGTTAATCCATAAATTAGAATCATGTAATTATTGAGTCTTGGACTGCAGACAGCAGCTACTTGATTTATTTAGCATTGCACATTAAAGCAGTGGTGAGGAATGTGAATGCTGTAAATGAACAGTAAATCCAATATTTCTCGCCTCTAAAGCACAGGACATCAATTCTGCATTGCATCTGCTGTATATCCGTCCAACATTTTAACATATTGCCCGTATCAATATTCAGCTCTACTCCATTTCAGATCATTTTGATGACTGCATTTCTCTTGACAGCTTCTTTGAGAAATGTAGAGTATCATAAAGTTCAGACAGTTCAGTTGTGCGCCGTCAGAAACTACTAACACATGTTTTCAGTGTATTAAATCTTCGCCAAAAAGAATGAAAAAACAAACAAAAAAAAGTGCATTTCAACCCCTTGCGGTGCAGTTTGAGCTTCCAGCGGCGTACATTAATTAACATGCCATACAGCCGAGCGCGCTTCTAGAATGACAATGTTTTCCTCATTTGCTTCAGAGGCTCTTATCAAAAGTGATAGACCTGGCAAGATCAAAGTGCAGGCTAGTGGTTTTCCCTCTGGCACTTTCTGACTGGGAAAGCGAGCTTTTAAAGAACTTGTGACAAGCACATTGCCTTTGAAGCGGATTAGTATTGTTACCGTCTCATGTTGCACAATGATGTTCACAGCATACTGTCCCCAGAATTCAGAGGTTTAAACTATCTGGCCGTCTGAAGCCCACACAAATTTCCCAGTTGTGAAATTTGCTCTCACAATTTCAAAGCGGCCCCTAGAGCCCTGTAATACTGCACTATATTCATAATGAACAGGACTCTATAGGCCTTAAAAAGCTGCGTCTGATAAAACTTATTAAGCTTCTTTTTCATGTCCCTGAGGAAAGATTGATTGCACTAAGAGGCTTTTAATATAAATTTATTATCTCCTGAAAGTGATATGAAATCTCACTCTGAAAAATGCTGCTCCAACACTTTATCAATGGAAATGTGATCAGAGGCAATCTAAGATGCAGCACATTTGAAATTCTGCAGCTGCAGTACAGCTGAGAATTACTGGCTTGATTTTTTTTTTTTTGCCTCAATAAAACACATTCTTTTTCTTTCATGTTGAAAATAGTTGCCACATTATCTTTTGCTGCACGCTTGATGACATTCAGTTTCAAACCTGTTTTATTTAATGTAAACAATGTTGACAGAAAATATAAAGGAAGTATTGAAAGAAAAGTTTATCCTATGTTACCACTTTCTCACCAGCTACTGTAGGTGTTGTTCATCACCAAATGACTCAGCTGAACAAAGGGTTAACAAGATCTGTGGATGACAAAACCATATCACCACAACGTCCATTTAGTAGCTGTTCTGGAGCTTTCAGTTGTATCACACACACAGCTTGAGTTTGCCAAGTTTTAATGGAATTGTAGGTGTTTAAATTTCATTTTCTGAGGACTTTAAGGACTTCTTATCCACGTTGGCTTAAAATGTACGATTGAAAGTTGACTAAACCATCTCAAGATTCATTTAGAAACTGTAAATACTACTGAAACAACTGCTGCTGCAGATGGTCTGTTGATGTAAAGTATGAACATATTGCTTCATGTCAAACAACTTGTAGGGCCTCATGTAAAGCAAAATTTAAGCAAAAGTAAAAGATCTCTATGTGCACCTATACACTCAGGTACATCACCGTTAGCTATAGAAACCAGCAGGTTTAATTGCCTCCCTGAAGAAAAAAATGTTGTATTATTGTTATAGAGCTGCAGTGATTAGTTTGTGAATCAATTAGTCAATCAACAGACAATGAATCACCAACTATTTTGCTAATCGCTTAAGCGTTTTCTGTAATTTTTTAAAGAAAAAAATGCCAGAATTCTCTGGTTCCAACCTAAATTAATATGAATGAATATTTTCTGGTTTCTTCAGTCTTCACTGATAGAAAACTGAATATCTTTGGATTGTTGACTGTTGGCTGGGACAAAAAAAGACGTTTGATCAACTCGGGTGTTGTGACAGGTGAAGTGATGTAATTCTATATGTAAGAAGTTTTGTTCTTATCTGACAAATGTTTCACCACTGTGACGGTACAGTATGTTTGGTATCTTATGCTGTAAGTCCATGTGGGTTAAGCTGCTTGTTTGTGCATGACACACTGAATAACATCACTACTGCAGTTTTACTGTTTCCAATTAAAATTTGATTTAAAATTTTGCATTTACATTTTGCATTGCAGAGTCAAGTTGCAAATGGCTTCCCAGCCCACTATGATATATTTGGTCAGATATAATTCAATCACAAACTTCAAATCACATTTAGGATGCTTTCAAGTCACATGTTCATGGCAATTTATGAAAAAACAACCTCTCAATAAGGCTTTTTTCTCAAAAAAATTTGATTGATTTAAATCCCTCCTCTCATGAAGTGACTAAACCAGAGAGCTGCAGCCACGCCAGCGACTCAAAGCTCTAACACAAACGCAATTTCAATAGAGTTGAACTTGATGGATAAACAGTCGCTACATGTCTCGCCCCTTTTTTAAAGTCGTGTGAGTGAAGCAGGGTCTAGGATTAACAAGGACAGGTTGAATTACAGCTTGAATTTGGGGGCAATTCAATAGGAAGTGAATCAATCTGAGGATTAATTGTTGCACCACATCCTGAGCAGCAGACACTCGATACAGCCAGAGGGAGACTGCTATAATGGAAGTGAAATACAGACAGCATACAGCAACAGCAGCTTAACCCTTCACAGCTCCTACAACGTGTTTATGTCTGATAAAAAGGCTCATTCACAGAGAGACACAATATACAAAATGACATCATGACCTGTTTCTTTTGCCCTGAAAAGGATATTTTAATAGAAATGGTGAATATTATTCAGTTGTGTGATATATTTCAATCTGTGGTAGGGATTTTCAATGTGTTTTAGAGTTTTTCATGTGAAATCTTTCCAGGTTGTGGGTTCTTTTGAAGCTCAAGTATCTGTGACATAAGGAGGATGTTATAATTGGCTCTTCATTTAGGTGGTCAGTGATGTGTTATGAATCCCACATTTTACTGCCGAGATCTCCTATAGGAATTTGTGGCTATTAATGGGGAGATTGTAAAAATGTGTGGTTGAAATTCAGCTTGTTGCTTGGTGATTTTGTGTCTGTTCATTATTTTTTCCCCCATATTTCCTGAGTTGCACCATTTATAACTACTGTGAATACTACAGTACAGCGTGGACACACACACAGCGTCTTCTTAAGCAAGTGCAGTTCTTTTCTTTATGAGCTACTACATGTGATATTTCGGTCTAAAAGACTGCTGGAAAAGGCCTGCAGTATTATTAGATACTTGATGAGATATTTGATGATAGCGAGCTTTTATTCTGTGTGTCTCAGTGCATCAGAATAGTTATAAGAAGTGAGGACGGTGAAGCGCACTTCAAATGAAACACTAAGATCACATTGAGCAACTATCTCAAGGGAGTGAAATACAGTACATGGAGAGCAATATTATCTTTGTTCTGTGCACACAATATTATGTTTTTCTATTCAGGCAGAAAACATGTCTGGAATTTAAAATCTTTTATATGCAGTATCTTGGCAGCAGTGACTGTTACGGAACCGTCTTTCTTCTTTTTTTCTTCAGAGAACGATTGTTAAATATAAGAAAAAGTACTGATGAACTAGTTTACAAAACAATATCAACTCGAGGTCCATTTTGTAGCTTTCAGTCTGTTCTGGAGATTTCGATTGTATCACACATTCTTTCTCGGTAGATGGAGTTTGAAATTGTACAGTAAATGTAATTTTTCTGAACAATTTAAGGACTTAACATTTAGCAGAGGACAAAACAATCTCACCTCTAGGTCCATTTAGCAGCTGTTCTGGGTATTTAGATTATATCACATGGACTTACTCAGTTTTAAGTGAACCAGTTAGTGAACATTCCTGATAAGATCCAAAACCACCTCTACGGGAACATTTTGATTTCTCACAAACTCTAAATATCTACATTTATTTTCTTGGTTTTATATAAAACAAATGGAGATGTACTTTTGTACAGAGCCAACAAATATATTTAATACAATGAAGCAACAAGCTAATGCATAAAATTATTGAGCCAACATTGGTTCATTTTACTGATGTTTCCCCAGATACATTTTATTGAATGACATAATCTCACCCACATCTGTTGTTGCACATATTGCATTCTCTTTCCATCAAAGGTTGACTTCTTGTCAGCCCATATATGCGCACATACTCCCATAAACATCTTGCAGATTTTTTGCCTGAGCTTTGATTCATTGCAGGAAATTGATTCTTCTTGGGCATTATTCTTCCACAGAGATGCTGCTACGATCTGAGACAGGTATAGACTGTCATTTGTCACGTGTCTCTGCAAGCGCTCTTATGCTTTGACTTATCGCATCTGGGTTGGCTGGAGAGAAGATAGGCTCTTAAACAAATGGTCGCTGTCATACAAGGGGAGGCAGCTTTTAATGAGCCTGTCTTCACAATTGGCACGGTAGATGTCAAGTGCTAAAAAAAAAATCAGCCTCCAAAGCTGTTGTGTATCAAAGCTTGATCACATATCACACATTCTTTCTTCTCACTATTATGTGTGTGTTACTGTAATCCATTGGTGCCACAGGGAAATGCTGGAGGTCAAAGTGCAGAGGCAGTAATGCAGTACTTTGTGATGTTAATGCATTGAAGTAATGTGACTACTTTTTTTCTGTTACATGTAGTGTGAGGGATTACAATTTGAAATTCAGCAATTACATTACATTGCAGTTAATAATCCCAGTAACTCTCTGTCACTTCGACAGTTTGGTGGTCAACTTGTTTATCACTTCTCTCTTGTTTGATGGACGGTCGATATCAGTTTCTGTGCGTTCAATGTTCAGACTGGTCTGGTAAATGCTACCTTGGTAAGTGATAAATTTTTCTGCCCAACACTGCAGTTGATAGATACTTTCTGAACATCCTGCCCCTTTGTCGTCACTTCTAAACACACTTTTCATCACTCACTATAAACTGACTGCTGATATATAAATGACGAGTGGAGTTTATGACAGCAACAACTCTTAAAATGAACAAAACTAATCCATGTTATTTGTGAACTCCAGGCAGAATTTCAGGATTTTTGAAGTCAATGCATTTCATTCTTCACTAAAATGTGAATGCTGACCTTTAAAATAAAGAACAAGTTCAGTGATAATGTTTAAAATCTCCAACATTTTCAGAACACACCAGTATGTTGTCTAACTGGGACAACTGTAGCATAGCCTCGCACAAGTACTGGATGCAAAGGGAGAAAAATGGCTCCAAAATTATACCATGCACAATTTTTACCTTTGTGAGTAGATTCAAACACACAAGATGTGTAAAAAATCTGTAAAAAACTTGACATAGTTTATGTGTTGGAAGGCGTAACACAACTCGTTATTTTAAATAATCCAACTTGGGCTAAAGCATGTAGCCAAGTGATTATAAATCCATATTCAAATATCATTCATAATAAATTGGGAATGCTGGGAAATACATATAACCCTTTCTGTCTTCGAGTGACAGCATGGGACAAAATCTTATATGTCGTTTTGGACAAAACAGCCAAATGAATAAATGGAGATGGATTTTATGGAATATTTATTGTTGACAAATTAATATAAACTAAATAAAACAAGTTATCTTTCACTATCATTCATCATTGTAGACTTTAATGATCTAAATTAGTTCCAGCTGTGTATACAGGTAGTAGCCTAATGACAGTAACATTTAAAGCTAATTTGTAATTCTAATACCCACTGCTGTGGGTCATTTTATATGGATGACAGCTACACTGAGCATTTCTACACATGTGCAGGTAAAATCTATTTGGACTGTCTCCTCATGCTTTAATCTCTGCTTTTAGAAGCATATGTATGGATCCATTTATTGTCCGCCCATAACAAAAGATCTTCCACACAGCTATTTAATACAGTCGCCTTATCTTGAAGCCTTTCAGATTAAGATAGATGGGTCAATTTGAAAAGTAATTAGCTCACCTAAAGCCTGGGTTTATTTCTTGAATATCTGCCCTTTATCAGAGTGTGTGCCAAACCTGTGATTAGTTCTCCTTCCCTTTGTTCTCTGGGAAGTGAATCTGTTTAGAGAGAATAGAAATGATTGATTTGCAATAGCTGTTCCTGACATTAGTAAAATACCTATTCAGTATAATGGCTGAGCACGACAATGAGGATGGGCGATCGCAACATTGGACGATATTCAACCGCACGAATCTCAATTACTTTATCACACAAAGGTTGGAGAAACAATTAAAGACACTAAGTCAGTGAGTCAGACAAAGACTGTATGATGGTTTTGAAGCGACACACTGACAGAATTATGTTCCACAGAGACACTATTGTCCCTTTGAAGACTGGAGGCAGATTTATTGCAAAGGAGTATCAAAGCAGGCATCCTCTCAGAGATAAATACCTCCATCTATTTTTTTCCCTCCTCTCAGAGAGATAAGGACCCAAGATGATGATCTCGCCTTGCATTTCAGATGGCATGTTCCTCAGAATAGGATTTGGATATTCCCAATGGTTAAGCATACCAGAGCCTCTTTCTCTCCACAACACTCCTTTTATTCATGCAAAGATCATGTAAATTGATACGGAGTTTGCCCGATTGAACGCATTTTAGAATCAGAATTACCTTTATTCACCACGTTTACTTCAACTACAAAGAGTTTGACTTGGTGACACTGGTGTTAAGAAAGGTGAATGAAAATCTAATGCAGAAGGAAAACTCATGTTACAGACAGGTTAGCAGCTCTGTGAGGCTGTACTTAGTCACAGCAGTTAACATGCTGATGTTTCACAGGTTACTATGTCACTCTGGTCTGAATCAGTGGATGAGTCGGTAAACTTAGTTTGGTTTCTTTTCATGTAGACAAAAATCCAAGCGAACTGGAATGCATCATAATAAGCCATTCACCCCACTCATTGGTCAGATGTGTTTGAGGCAAGAGCAAGAACATAAACACAGGAAGAAGGTCCTGAAAAAGCTCCTATCTGCCACATATCAAAAATGAAATTTTGTTGAGCTAGTCCAGGTCGGATCTGATTCACTCTCCGGCTAGCTGCTGGCAACTATTGATTCGCTCATTTGCATCCCAGTATGAAAAGCACACCTGGCTATGGGAGCCGTTTAACTCAAGCTTGTAGAGTACGCCTTGTAGTTGGCTGGGATCGAGTTCTTATCATGTTCCCACCACAAATGATCCACTCCAGAGTTTGTCTGGGATTGACCCGGGAGCACATCCTCAAAGGGTCTCAATACAGTTGCTTTGGTCCACACCTGAGTACCATGCAGTGTTCAGACCTGCCCAAACGAATTGCACCACGGGGGAAAACGAGTTAGAGTCTGATTCAACCGGACTAAACAATGCAGGTTTGCAAACATCTTTAGTTCAGCCTGTTAGCATGCTAACATTTGCTAAATAGAGCATAGTGTTAGTTGAGGCAGAGCTCTGAAGTCACACTTGCATTAGCTGATTGGTATCAACTGTTTCATAAATGCTTCACTATCACTGGTTCATTTATAGCTGACAAGTCACATCCAATCATATTAATGAATGTACAGTGCAGCCAGTACAAGCTGACACTATTATCCTGCTATTGAACAGATGTAAATTTGATGATGACAGTAGTGCTGGATGAAAAGTCACGTGATCACCAAAGTTGTTACAAATTCATCATGTGGGACACAAAAATATTTACACAAACTTTAGAGTCAATCCATTCAATAACTGTCATTATATTTCACTTTAGTTGAAAACGATGGATCGACCAGCCAACATTAACATCTGTTGAGCACCGCTGCTATCATGCTAATACATAACATTTATTATCATCTGTAGTGCTGATGTTGATGCCGTTGAAGTGTTTATCAGTAAGGGACCAGATGATCTTGTAGCACGCGATGTATGAAAAAAGATGGATGATGGATATAATGCATGCTATTACAGTGCAATCATACATTCAGTATAGATACATGTATGTTCAGATTCAGTCTATTGCCACTGCACAATAAAGGCACTTATAGAACTACAAGATTACACTATTACAGTAATAGGCTGTTACAATAGATGCATATTACAGTGGATAGATTTTGTAAATTGTGTATGTTTGACACCAAATGCAGTAGTTATAATGCAGGATGTGCTGCATGAAGAGGGTTGATCGACAGCAGAGCTCGACAGACTTCTGTTCACACAAAACCCACAGGAGTTCATATTTATGATAAAGTATTATTTTTAAAAGATATATTGTACAAGGATCAGGGGGATTCAGTTACTGTTCTGCACTGTGTTACAACAAACAATCTGTCGGACTGCCTCATCAATTCTTAACTAAATCAAGACGGGCAGACTGACTGAATTCAGATTACAGCATTGAAAATAACTTTTGACTTTCTGGTGTTTGGTCATGGTGTCCGAGATGGTTTTGTATAATACAATTTTATGTTTTCAGCTCTCCATCGATGTCATATCCAGATTTGCATTTTAGATGTTGTCGTGACTGGAAGCTGCATAAAGAGGTGGGAGGAATTTTCACCTGGCTAATGTGAATACAGCAGCCGAGATCTCTGTTCTGCTGCTGCATGGAAATAAGGCCGTGTTTTGTTTCACACCATTAAACTCCCCCAGTAGGAGGAAGTGTGTTAAATAGTCATTTACATTTTTAAGTGTCTTATGAAGGGTAAACTGAGAATTGCGAGTCTTGTAAGAGTGTCAGCAGAATAATAAATCCTCTGTTTCATTAAGGTTTCCTGGGAAAGTCACAGGCACAGAGGAGGTGAGGTTTACAGTCCCAATGTAAGCTATATACAGTATAATTCATTAGTTATATATATATACATACAGCCCACAATATACATCTTTCTTACATCCATCATTATTATCGGCTTTTGAGGATTAGCCAAGGCAATCTATTTTTCCAGGATATAACAAGAGCAATACTTTTTGTGGCTAGTTTTTTTTTTTTTTCTATACGAGATGAGAATAAATTTGCTCTCTCTCTGTATGTCTGGGTTTTTGTGAATATGAACACTTTACAAAGTTACCAAATAACCCTTGAAGCAAGCAATTACCTAAGCAATTTTGTACAACTGATTGCAATTACCCGCCTCTGCACACCAAAGAGCAGAAGTCACTGAATGACTTTGATTGTATCTGCTATTATTTGTAATCTCCAGCAATGATGGAGATGACGGAACAATTTAAAATTATAGTGAATTTATAGTAAGTGCGGGTAATATTTAGTGTTATTATGATGTACGAGTGCAAATATTATGTAGCCCTAAATAATCTACATACTTGTCCGCTCTACGTTGTGATCCGTTAGACCTTTTGAAGTGATATTTTACATACACGAGCTTGTCGTTCGTAATAAGTATCATTCAGACCAACAAGTGTCTCCCTCACATGGTGAACATTCACTAGAAAGAGTCTCTCTTTTCTCTAGCATGGCTCATTAATTATATCATGTTTCTGTGATTTGTGTGTTATTCCAAATGCTCCAACGATCATGGATAAGCACTTGAGATCACTTAATCTACTTTTGACATTGATGTCAAAAACAACTTTTCCTCCCACTTTTTCACTGCCTGTCACAGCGCAGTATAAAAGAGACAGCAGGGTTGATTAACAATTATTTTCAAAAGCATATGTTCCCCCGCAGATGAAAGCTTGTGCCTGCCTGTCTTCATCCTCTGCTGTGCTTCAAAGTGGCAGAGAAAACAAGTCATTTTGTTTTTTATGTGCTGCAAATTTCAAACGACGGGAGCCATATAGATTCAAACATGTACCCGGTTGGTTTTTCCTCATGAGTGGCTCTCTGGCTGCATCTCACTCCAGCGCTTCACATAATAGTCAGCTCTGTGTTCCTGGCGGCTGGACAGGCTTTTATAAGTCAAGCACCGACTGGAGGGCACTTCAAATAGATTAAAAGAGCTACCCTGTTGTTTATGCTGAAACAGAAAACAGTGTTGATGGAAAACACGGCTGATGTTTAAGATCATCTACATTCAAAGCCACTGAGGGATCAGTTTATCGCACACTGAGATCCATTTGATGCTTCACTGAATGTAATGGGAAAGCCAGGTCCTCCCATCTCCGAGGGCACCTGTCTCTTCATCATTCTGTTCATGCTTCCTGAAAAATGATGACTTCATCTCACTGACCGCAATTCTGAATTTTCTGTTTCTCCGATGCAACATTGCCAATTAGTTTCACCTTAATTCACAAATTCACAATTTCTAGCTGGAAATTGTTAGTAGTGAATAAAAGCACATGTCACCACGTAAGACAAAGTAACCCCAACCACAATTATAATTTCATTGTATTTACTACATTCTTATAACATACACACAACATCATATAGCCATATACCAACATATATATTGTATATCTCCTCCCATCTTATTACCTCAAAAACAAAATAAAAAAACCTGTGAAATAAAAGTTGAATAAAGGCAAAGCCATCTCCATGACAACTAAGCAAACTCTATTGCTGACAAAGGTTGTGTTATATGAGGGGAAGCCAAAGCACAAGTGCACCTTGAGTTGGGATTGTTTTGTCAGACTATTTTTTTGATTGTTGGTGTCAATAAAATAATAAATAAATAACATTATTTTTTAATTATTTTGGAGTTTCATTAGTTGTCACCAAGGCAACAGTTGCTCCTCCTGAGGTCCTTGGGAGGAAAAATACTACAGAAGCTTTATGTTATTAATCAACAAAAGTAAAAATAGTACTACATACAGTATATACACATAGATATACATGTACACATACATAGAGTTACAAATAGGTAATTAAATTAAACAATGTACAGTAATAGCTGATAATACAATCAGCAGAACTGCACCACAACATTTCCCCATCTATTCTTGTCATATGTAAACCCTGTATCGATCAAAATTACCTTAAATCTGACAATAACTCATAAATTATCTTTCTCATAAATTTCAGTGGTTTTGGTCTGTCTTCTTCATTTTCACAAGTTTTACTGACAAAGTCTTCATTAAGAGATAATGAGGGCAAAGACACTACTGTATAGTATAGGTGTAATATGATAATGTAGCAAAGGTTTAAGTAGGTACAGTCAGTTTTCAGTTATGGGTAACATCACTCAACCTGCTGTCAGCTGCAGCTCAACTTCATGACATGACTCAAATTCACCAGAGAGCATATGAAACAGGATGACTGGTGCCTCATGTGTTTGTCTGTTATTGTGTTGGTGGTTTCAGTCTCAGCTGCAGTTTCACATTGTTCTTATTCTACTATATTATTACATTGTTGAGGTGAAGCTGTTTCTCCCTGCAGTCATGCAGCTGATGCAAATACCGACTCGTATCTGCCGTAATCATTTCAAAAATTCAATCAAATTTACAGGCAGCAACAAAGCCACGACCAGTTCAGATGAAGAGGTTGAACTCATTAACATGGTTGAGCAGTGCAACACGAAGGCACTGCTCTGTGGTATTAATTAGGTCACAGCTAAGCTGACAAGCTCCAGTGAAAGTGAGTTAGTTTATTTCTCGCTGGAATGATGGGAGGGCAGATGAGTGACAGATCAGACGTTGACTTTGTGTATAATCCGCGACTCTTTGTTTGGCTGTAGTTTGGTTTTGCATATGAGAATGTGTAATGAATTCAAATCCCATCTCCTTGTTGGTTCATTTCTACAAATCAGCTACTGATACTCCTTCAGACCTCGGCATGATCATCTGTCCCGAGGTTGCCATAGACAGACAGTGGTTGCCATGGAGATGGCTGTAGATCTTTCAGTGTCACTGCTTGCAGATTGCAATGTTGGTGTCAACATGTCACAGGTGAAATGTATTTATATCTAAAAACGTTCATACATTGAACCACAAAGCGAGTCAAACTAGTTCCTTTTTTGAAGATCAGATTTCTCTAAATTGCTGCGTTCCTGTGACATAAAGCGTGCCATTTCCAGCAGGACAAACAGGTTGTGGATGTGTGGTAATATGCACCCAAAGCCCATGAAGTATTCATGTAACCCGTTTCTTTCTGTCAAATGTCTCACCAGAGACACAGTATCAGTCTCATTGCCTTCTCTGAGCCCCATCAATAGAGTGAAATTAATACCACTTTAAGTATCTTTAGGTCAATCTTTCTTTTTCAGAGGCAATGAGATTACATGTATCTCTATTGACTTGGTGTTATACAGTATGTAAGCGATCTATATTAATAGGTTTAAGGCATGCTGTATGAGTACCGGAGCTCTAAATGTGTAAGCAGCAGTGTGTCCACTAAAGTTTTAATGTCTGAACCTTTGACTCATCAGCTCATACTGTCTACTCATAATGTCCTGAGCCTTGTGAGCTACACGGCAGCGCCAGACAGCCAATCGAATCATAGGGCACTAATTAACTTTCAAGACTATGCAGAGTCATTTCATTACAAATGCTGTTTCCCTTCATCATATCTCTCTGGCTGTGTTTCAGCAATCAGTCTCTGGAAGATTGAAAACTAAATTGAGTTTGTGTGTAATGCACCTAAGCCGACGGCAAATGCTAATTTCAGCCCACCCTCATGAGAAAAACGAAGGTATAGGTTGAACATTCAGCCGGCAAAAACGACCAATAGTTATGTTTGAGTGACAGACACCGTCTAGTAATTATGACACGGGGAAGTGATGCAGCTGAGATGACATCAATATAAGGTGACAAATTTCTATAATTGGAGGTGTTGGGTTGGGTGGATGACTGGATAGATAGCTGCCAAGAAGTGGACATAGCTGTAGCAGACCGCCATTCGCTTCCTGCTTCCAACTGCGAGTCATGAAATTAAAAAAAAAAAAATGTAACTTTGATTGTCATGGTGTTTACTGTTGCCATGACGACAGAGGTTGTGTAACTTTAAGGAAGTAGTCTTTAACCCACACCACGTTTCAAGTGCTCATTTTAATCCAAACCATGATCTTTCCCTAACAAAGTGGTTTTTGTGCCTAAACCTAACCAGACCTTAACCACAGCGTTGTTACACCATAAAACATCATTATTTTTTACGATGACTGCAGATAGAGGCAGTAATTGTAAAGGCGTGAAACACAACCTGTGCATGAGTCTGAATATCCCTTTCATTAAAAGACAGCTTACCAATGCTGTATTGATACACTTACGACACCTCTGCCAATGCTCAGTGCCAATGCAGGCAGTCAGTGTGCTCAATATGTAGGCAGACTGTAAAACTGTAGACATAAGTGTGGTAGATGAGTCTGACTTTCATGCACAAGATGTGAATTTTAGTCTTTTTTTAAATATAACCACGATCTTTTCCTGACTTTAACCCTGTAATAACTGATTTTTTGGCTGCTTGGGAGCAGTGGAAACAGCTGTGACATACAACACGGACATATAAACACCTTTTAAGGCAGGGCAACCTTATTTGTATAGCTAATTTATATTTTAAGTTAATATGGCAAAGTTTTTAGCTAGCACATCCAGCTATGATAGAGCAACATTAGTGTTTATTTGGAGTCGTGTTTCTGTCCACCTGATGAATGTAAGTCTAATATTCACTCTCTTAAGCTCTGCTTTTGGCTGTTTTCACCAGCTAGTCACTTCTTTTGTCTGTCTGGCATTTGTTTTGTTATGTATCGTGTATTTAATGTGGGAGAGCAGAGAGAATGAATCAAAAAAGCAAAGTTGCAGGCTAGAAAACAAAAACAATGAGCTGACTGATGCTTAAATGCTCAGTGTAGCTGCAGAGCTGGGTGATAATCGAAGTCTAGCTATCACATACAGATAGTCAAGTGATCGGTCATTAATGTAAAAATATTAATTATAGCAGCTTTAACTGTACTGTAGTTGCCACAGATGTTAGAATTGTCAAAACGTTGGTAGTTGGTAGTGATTATTGAATGTATTTTTGCAGAATTGTTCAATATTTACTTTTTTCTGGCGATATAGTTGACAATATGACACTTTTATATAATATTTATGTCAAAACACGAATGGTGCATTCAGATATTGCCCTGAGGAGACACAAAGCCTTGTGATCCTTTCCAGTAGAAACTGGTTTCATGTCCTGTTTGAGCTGCAGGACAGTGTGACTGAACATCCTGACCGCTGGTCAAGTAGCTCTGTCTGATGACTTAATTAAGGTCACAGGCTGAGAGCACAGTTTGCCCATCTCTTGCCTCATTAACATATCTCTTTGTTCAATATGTTGATGTGAGGCAATGATTAACAGTTAATCAGCTTCACAGCGTCACACCTCTAATTATGCCAAAATGCATAGAGAAAGGCTTTTAATTTAACTGGATATTTTGTTCTATAATACCAAAAAGGTTTACAAGGTGACTTAATCGCCCAAAAACATCATCTGTACCATTTTACGCAGGCACTCACACAACTCTCCATAGCCGGTGTGTTTAGCTCATATACCAAGCTCTGAGAGAAAGGTGATAGCTGACAGTGTGAAGTAATCTGCTCTATTGATCAAGCTGTCAGAGAGTGACTTCAGTCACTGCAAAAGCAAACGCAGCGAACATTAACCCTTTACACTGAAGCACACAGGGCATACAAACAAAGCAACAAGGCTGTAATACCAAAATGTAATTTTGAACTTCAGCTTTCATAACATACAGTAACACCTCCCTCTCGCTGTGTGAATTCGGGTTCTTCCTGCAGCGTGCTTTTACCTGTAAGGAGAGGAGTGTTCTGCGGGGATCATTTACTGACACTGGCGTCTACGGTTTTGGAGATCAGAGGGTGGATCCCGAGGGGGTGTTGATGCAGACTTGCGCTTTTGAGGATCTGTATTACGTTGCTCCGTCAGGCCCCTCTTCCATCAAGTTCAGGGAAACAGAGCCTGTTGTTACCCATAAGCCCGTGTGTCATTGAATATTTATCATGTATCTGATTTGAGGGAGAGAGATTCCTGAGATGTGGCAGCCCACCCCGCCCCCCTGAGGCCTGCAACTCAACACCCTGTAATAGAAGTCCTAAAATGTGGCTCTCATTTTCTGCCTCTGGGACATGGTTAATTAATTACACGTTGGCCTCTGCACTTAAACTCTCTGAGCAAACCATTCCACATTATCCACATTAGTGTCGTATAATAATGGACATATTTGCCTGAAAGAATATGAAACGCAGCCCAAATTGAGAAAAGACACAGAACACTCTGCAGATTTCCTCTGACAATTTACAGAAGCTACTGTATCTCCGTGTTATTAATGTAAACAAATCTGTCGGAAGAATTCGCAGTGCAAACATTATAATCTGGGATTATGTTAGGAGGGAGGTTGTGTGCAGTTTTGGGATCAGTGTGATTGCAGCAGAGAGGAATAATCAGCCTCCGCAGTCTAACTGTGAGGCTTGTTTGTTAGTTTATTGGCAAAGTAGATTAAAATAAATAGTTACAAAGGAAGAAGTAATTTAGCCAATTTAATGTGTATAGGCCGTCTAACTGAAGCTAATTTGAAGTCCCCGTCTCTGGTTAGGCTTTGCATGTTTTATAGTCCATATGATTGATTGATTAATCGAGAAATGAAATGTCAGATTAATCGATGATGAAAATAATCTGTACTTGCGGCCCTAAAATACAACAGGATAAATTCGGGATTAAAACAACAAAACAGATAAAACACACTGTGTGTATGCGTGTGTCTATGTATGCATCACTGTGTGTGCATTGACATGTAGGTCAGTGTGTGTGTGTGTGTGTGTGTGTGTTTGTAGTTTGTAGGAGTATATATATGTATATGCAGTGTGTAAGCGTATGAGAGGATCCATTCAAAAATCATTCAATGGTCACATTTTTAGCATTGTTTAAGCCACAAAAACAAAACATGTCTAAGTTGTGTTTGAACAAATCAAAATTACATAATTACATATTGTTGTTATTGTTATTATTGTTGATGCTGTGCTAATCTGTGTTTCTCTCTCCCCCTCTCCCTCTTTCTCTCTCAACCCAACCGGTCTGTTCGAGGTTTCTCCTTGCCACTGTGACCACGTGTTTGCTCAAGGGTGAATGTTGGGTTTCTGTAAATTAAAGAGTACGGTCTAGACCTGCTCTATGTGAAATGTGCCCTGAAATAACTTCTGTTGTGATTTGGCGCTATATAAATAAAACTGACTTAATTTGACATAATTGGTAATCTGGATCCAATTCAGTAAACTGATAGAAATGCTAGAACATGCTACCTCACCACTAATGCCTTGTTAAGTCTGTTATTTACAGTTTCTCACAGCACGACTACCTGACAGACACTAAATAAGACTGTGTTTGTAGTGGCTGCGTGTTGATGTCACACTGTACATGCAGCACTTTTAGCACCGTATGTGTTTGATGTGCTTTCACTCCTCATCGCTCTGTGCATTTCAGTTAGAGCCGCTCCGGTGTGGAGGAGATCGATTTTCTGCAACAGGGACATTAGTGATTCTCGAGCCAAGGGTATTAAACTCAAATCATTGTGTTCTATTGTTTGGCATGTCATATTGATTATCTCCTGGGTTTCACTGGCGAGAGTGAAATATTGTAGCCTCAACAGTCTTGCACACAAAGAATTGGGCCCATTTTGAAAACAAATAACTCGTGCAAAGTGATACAAAATATCTGTTTAGATTTAATCTTTTCATTTTTGCTGTGGGGATGAATAAATAGCAAATGTAAGTGGCAGAATCCATCAGGTTTAAAGGTGAGGTAGGTATAGACGGCATTATACGGAGTAATTATCCCATGTGTTGCTGCCCTGCGGCTGCCCTGTGGTCAGATTTACAGTGGGAGGAACAAACTGAAAGCAGCATCATTGGAACATGTTAATACAGCAACGTTTTGCAGTCAGACGATGACAGCACTAAAGGAAAAAGCTGTTCAATTATTGATCCGCTGGCACGAATCCCTCATTATTTCATAGCACCTGTTAGAGGGCAGTCCCCGAGGAGGAATCTTCACAGTAGACCAGCTCTGTGCTCACAGAGACGCATCGTGCATGATAACAATGATGAAGCCCTCGCTTTGCTAAAATCAATATTCTGATCCATGAATCACTTTTGCTGTTCTCTCTCTGGAATGAGACACAGCAGGTACTGAGAGAAAATGTCCTTTACAGAGGTGCAATCCGTCTTGCTGAGAACAAGGAATGAAAGCTTTTCTCCAAATATCGTACTGTTGCGTCATTTGAGTGAATCTGATGAAACTGGCCTTTACTCTAAATGCAAATTTGGATACAAGACACTTCACAAGTTTAATTTGTATAATTGTCACCGCTGTAAGAATTCTGTAATTTGTCTCGTTATCGTATGCCAACTAATTACGCACATTTTACAGCAGCAAACAGCAGTTTTGTCTTTTGTCGCGACACTCATCACTGACTCATTGTTTTTGATGAGTTTTAATTGTGATGCTGGTGAGACTTGTCAATACTCTGTGAATCTTCTGGGAAAAACTGATAAGTAAAGAAGCTTTGTCCCTATTGCACCATAAACAAAGCAAAAAAAATCCATCAATTTAGACAAAAGTTAAAACAATAAACTTTATGAACAATATATAGACAGCCTTGTTGCTTTTTTCTAAGCTCTATTCATCTCATGTGCTTTGTTTTACTATCAATGTGACATTTACTGCATAGGCTCCATTGAATATGTCACTCACAGACATTGTTTCTGTGACTGATGAATTTTGAGTCAAAGCGAACCATGAATTTATTTCCCTGAGTGCTTCTATTATAGCACTAACAACGTGTATATTTGACAGTCTACACTGACGCTTCCTCACAGGGATTCTGGGTAGATCTGAGCCAGGAGAATGCGGCGCGGAAAATATGGTTATTTGCCCTCGATTCAAATGCAACACTAAGCCTTTTTTTTTGTTTATGCCTGTTGAGTTCTGCACTGAAGACTGAAACCTACCATTATCCTCTGTTCTCTGGCCGAGTTATTCATCTGGGTCTCCTGTCGTGTCTCCTAAATAAAAAGCTTGCAGCGCCTCGCCAACCTCCCACTCTTCAAGCACCGCAGGGTCTCTCAGAAAGCTAATGGTCACACCGGGGCCTGTCAACTCTCTCCAAAGCCCATCCTTTGTACACGCTCTGCTCCAGTCTCACCCCTGCTGCCCCGCACCTTACTACAAATGTCAAAGAATATTGATTTGGCTCAGAGTGACAAAGTCTTCACGGAGATAGCTGCCTCAGTACTCCTGCAATAAAGAAAAAGACCTGACCTTCATACATGCTGCAACTAGACTCTATCAATATTTCATCTCAAACTGTAAATTTCCTTTAGAATTTCTGTTTGCCTTTTATCAATAATACCAGGAAGCACATCCAGCTGCCTGCTGAAACAACGTCAGCGGTACAGTAATTGTGAAAACGCTACCAGGTTGTGAGCAAACCTCATAAATGCTGCTCCTCTGATGAACACGCAGTCTATTTCAGAAACAAGCTTCTGAAGCAGCACAAATATTCCTCCGAGCCTCTTAGCACCTTACTGCGGCTGTTATAAATAGCAAGGGGAGCAGAAGACATCATCTAAATTTCTGGCTCACATCAGCTTCAAAGGAGCATCAGAGGAGCAAAACAGACAACTGATGCAAATGAAACAGAGGAGGAACAAAGAAAACAGGAGGACAACAACAAGTGTACGTTTGCGTTTGAAAAAGTATGGTACCAACTTTCACTTCCAGCAGATCCTTGACATATTTCAGCACGGATAGAGAGCTATGATTTCATAAATGACGGCCATTATATGAACACCTTAATGTGCTTCGTGCCACAGATTCAAAAATGGCATATAATGTCCGATAAGCTGTCCCATTATTTGCTTGAAACAAAAAGAATGACATTACGCATTTATCAGAAAATGTAATGACTACGAATTGTTGCACTGAATCAATGTGGCATGATGCCCAGTTTCTTATGTCTTGCATGGCTGATATCTAATTGTTTCTGCAGAAAACTCATTAGGAGTCAGTTGACTGGAAATTCTCGCAGGAGAATCACTGCAGTCATCTGATAACCTCGATGTTGCCTTTCAGAGGAGTTTATACCAAATCCTCTTACAGAGACAGCGAGAACAAAAAGCTTCTGATTTCCCTGAGGTGTAATGATATTAGTACACCTGGTTTTATTGTTGGAATTCAGGTAGAAAATGCTGCTGCACTCTATGTACCATATACTGTATACTGCTTGATGGAAATGTTGTATATGGGTGACTTTGTTGCGAACACACAGAGTGATAAGTCTGAGCAATGACTGATGGGTGGATACATTCAAAATCATAGGTGATTAGTTGCGTAGGATGAATGCATGCTTTGGACATATACTTTTATGACACTTTGATCGCTTTATAATTCTTTGGTGAATGTGGGCTGTGGCTGGATGCCTCATCAGGGTTTTCCTGCAGTCATCAGTCTGAGTTCAGAGGCAGTTTGCCCTCTGCCTGTATTTGTACGTGTCCTGGTCCCTCTCCTCTTGCCCTGGTCGCTCAAGGGAGCACTTCACTGTAACGCTAGATGCATCCGTTGCATCTTCATCCCTCATTATTTTACCCCTCAAAGACCTTTGCTGGAAACAAGAGATGCTGCAATCTGAAAGAAAGGTTTAACTCTTTGTTGTGTCACTGTGAAGCTGTGTTGTTTCATCTTCTGTCCAGACGTGCTTAAGTAAACTCAGCAAAACGTCCGAGCATGTTTAAATTGGGGGAATTGATTTTGTTGTTGTAGTGCAAAATGTAAATGAAATACAAACCTCACTGCAGAGGTGTCACTAAGATGTGATGCTCAGTGATGAATGTTTTTTAGTTTTTAGCAATTTCATGGTGTGTGTAATATACTGACACAAACTTTTTACCCTAACATGGTGGTTCTTGAAGTGAGAATATTCATTATATCCAAATAAAGTAATGTTTCCTGCAAATAGGACACAAGGACACAAGGAGACAGATTGTATTTAATTGACTGTGCATTCAGACCACAAAACTGCAATTAAAAAATGCCATGGGCTGCGTTGGTTGAGGCGTGTTGTTCTGCTTATTATATAATGCTTATTAGATTTTAGAACACTGCTCAGCAGTTTTTGACTTTACTGCTCCAGCTAATGATAAAGTTAACAGTGGAAATATGGTTCATGTTATAAAGTAATCTACAAGGACTGTGCGCTTGATTGACCACCTTGCTGGATGATGTTGCGTTGCTGCAAAAGTTGTGCCTAGTTTAACTTTTTTTGCTTGATGACTCTCTGGTTGACAAATCAGGTGTGTTAGCATCATAGCCTGTATATAAAGATGGAGCGAGGTGTGACGTTACTCATTGGTTGATATTGGAGCTGGTTTGAAGTCAAGACCTTCCAAATAAGGAGTGTGGGGTGTTGCCTTTCACGCTCTGAAACATGCCCTCTGGCCGAAGCAAAGCTAGCTTACTGGGAACACCGAGTGGTGCACACATGAGCTAATGTTACCTGTTTTAGCCAAATTGTGCTCATACAGCAGATATTGCAATCAAGTAACATTAAACTTACCGAAATATTGCAACAGTAGTCCAAACAGTCAGTCACAACTGTCAATCAATGTCCACAAAGCACACACCAAAGCTACTACAGTGATTTCCAAAATGACCACCAGCACACTTAAAAGAGGTCCTGAATTTAGCGATTGAGACCATAATGGCTTGTTGAAAAAAATGACTTAGTATTTCTAGACAGAAGTTGACGCTGTGTCAACTGGAGCCAGGGATTTTTTTGGCACCAGCATCTAGTGGCCGACGGTGTAATTGCACTTTAAGGTTTTTCCGCATTAGCTTCAGCCTCAAGCCGTGGTAGTTGCCGCTCGGTCAATACAGTCGCCTCTTTCAAAGGAATGAGGAGGCTGTTTTTTTTCTTTTTTTTCAAGCAACGCTGTTGTCTGTCTGAACATGAAGTGAGTTATTGGCCTTATTGTGAACATTTTCTTTTATAGCATACTCTAATTACAAGATGTGACCACAGTCAATTAAATCGTTCAAATAAATAATTTAACGGCTTTAAACCTTAAAAAAAAATTGATTGCAGATGCATTCAAATTTGCCTTGCTCACATCTGATTAAATAAATCTGACTGATTGCACCACTAACAGACAAAACTGAATTGCCCATGCAGCTGATGCTTTCACTCTGTACTTTGCTGCCTGATCTGTTCCATTTTTCAAAGGCTCGGCCTGTCTGTCCCCAGAGGCTTTCACCCTGCTATATAATGATTGATTGCCATTTCTATTTCATTTAGGAGTCAGGCTACAGAGCAGGTAAATGAATTGTGGGTGGGTACATCTATTCTATGAGAGGAGTGGTGAATACAGCGTATAAATTATCACAGTTTGACTGACATTTAATACCCCGATATTATTTTAACTGACAGACTAGAATTATTAGTGTGACAGACCAGCTCAGGTTGTTTCTGTCACAGATGGCAACTGAATGCACACAATAAACAAGAAAATAGACACTGGTGTCTAAATCCTTGTATGATAAATACTATTTTGTCACTTGTTTTTATGGGTTTTCTCTTTGGCTTTTATGTAGGAAGGCTCAGTTTCTTTCAATTTATTTAAATGTTGGGGGAATGAAATCCAGAAAAACTGTCTTTTCAGTCACAGAGGGAAAATGTCCAGTGACAACCTATTAAAAACACCAGACATTTTTAAATTGCTGTATCACAGGAGATCTGCATAAAATATATAAACGAAACTGAAGATCAATTTTCCACTACGGGCTTGAGCCGTGATGCTGCAGGATTTCAGGTGGAGTGCCAAAGAAATCCATTAAATGATTATGTTGTGAGGTAAAATCAATGGTGTGTTAAATAAATGATGTTGTTAAATTGAAGGCGCATTAAATAAACGGTGTTAAGTGTGATGCTGGAATTAGTTTTAATCTAATCTGACAAGGTGCCACTGTTACTGCTGGTGGTGCTCTAAAAAGATCCTGATCCAAGCTGAGCCTTTTAATTGCACTCGTGAGAAATGTAGGAAATGCAAATTTTTCTACGAAACATTCAATCAATCACAAGGTTTCGCCATAGGATTTAATACAAAATGAAGTGCCTTAACATCCTAATGGGGCGGAAACAAATCAATCAACCTGCTGATGTAAATATAAAAAGTTTTCTTCTTCTCTTAAATCTACTAAACCAAATCTCCCGTAAAGTTGGGTTCACTCTCTTATGTAGAAACTCTGCTGTGAAAAGCAGACTTGCAGGAGGAGGAAGTCGGCAAGGAAGTAGAAACACAGTCATTATTAATCGTCAGAGTTCATTGTGCTGAGTGATCACTCTGTTGTCGAAGTTGGATTGGTAGGAGGTAGGTAATGGAGATGGCCATCTCACTTTGAAACTCTCTGAAGCCTGACTCACATATTGATGTGCTTCAGCTGCACAGACCGTGTAGTTACTTACCTCACTGCAGCTCAAAGACTACAGCAGGTATTACAGTGAAACAGAGTCGTTAGTGATTGTTGTGGTGTTTTGATTACATTTGGATTATTTTACTGTATGAGTTAAATTATTTTAACAATGCAGAGGAGCAGCTCTGAGGATGATACCAGTCCACCACTTGGTGGACTGAAATACCTTGACACCTACTGGATGGATTGCCATGAAAATTTGTGGAGACAATAATGTTCCTCAGAAGATGAATCTACTGACTTTACCATCAGCACCACTAGCAGGTTTAAGTTTTCACTTATCCATCATATCCACCTCAGGATGAATTGTAATAACTTTGGTGATCCCCTGACTTTATTTAGTACCACCATTTTCATTTGTCCAAAATTTAAAATTATGACTAAATACCTGCAGACTAATTACATTCCCATCAGCCTCATCTGTACTTGTGTGTAGTGCTAGTTTGCAAGTGTTAATTTATTTGCTTAACGTAAACATTATACCTGCTAAACATCAGCCTCTTAACATTGTCATTGTGAGGATGTTGGCATGTTTGTGTTAGCATTTAGCTCAAAGCATGGCTGTGCCCTCACACAGCTGCTGACATGGCTGTATTACATATATATATATATATATATATAATATTACTGGTATATGACACAAACAAAACAGTGTGAGCGTGAGTGCCCAGTCAGACAAGAAAGTGGTGCTTACACATCCTCACAAATACAGCTTACAGTAATGACTACTTGTGGGGCTAGTTGGTGAACTATGATCTAACTGCTGATGGGCAGTTATTGATCTAGCAAGCACGGTCGCTAAGCGGACAAAAGGTTAACTATGCCATTGTACCATCGACTCATGACTGACTACAAAATATTCCTCTTTTGTTTATTCAGGCAGAGTAGTGTGTTATAAAATAGCTAGCCTAATAGTTTCCTCAATTTTAGACTGTCCCATTCTTGACCTTTATTACCGTAAAGGTCAGCGCAGCAAAGATTAGTCCACAACACAAATTGGTGTGTCAGTTAACCAAAGTTGATTTCTACACAGAAGCTCAGCATGGATTTACTTTGTCTCCACAAGTGACTGAGGCTTCAATTGATATTAATTGATTTGTATTTTGCTATTTGCTAGTTTTGAACAGGCCCTACGAGTATCTGATGTGATACTGAAGTAGTAGCCAAAGCACATAATATGAAATCCGTATGAACATGGCCATAAAGAGAAAAGACAAACATGCATACTCATAAAAAGAGCAAATTATTGACTTTTACATCATATATGAGTCCTGATTTAGATGTGGATCATGATGTATCACCCATGTTATACTATGCAGAATACTGATTAGGGAAATAAAGAGGCAGTAGCTGCAGGAAACAGGTGGTTCTTTCTTTCTGACCAAATGAGAATACTTTGGTCGTCTGCCCTGGACTGAGTTGAAGTTGGCGGTTTGGACCGCTCTGGTTGGCTTCTGGGCTTAGTTCCGCTCGGCGCAGTGTGAGCGTACCAGAGTGCCGTAATTACATTTGGCTCCCACTCCCACAACAGGATTAGGTGATTTGTGGCCAAGAGGCCTTTATAATTGCCCCTGCTTACCAGTTGCCAGTGCAGTGTAGAGAAAGGTCAGTCGGTCTGCTGTTCAGACACCCTTTTGGCCCATAATTCCTCAACACCCCATGTCTGTATAGTCCCCTCCCCAGTCCACACCTCCGACCACAGAGAGCAATTTGGATCATTACTGTTGTCTGTTATTGTCTGAATCCTAATGGTTACTCTTTTCCCTTCACTGTTCAGTGGATAGAAAACAGAAAACAAAGACATGCTGCAGCTGAAGTGAAAGCATTACCTCCCATGTATGTGGTCTATATTTCTTTTCTCAGAGCCATGGGTCCCTCATTATCTTTGGCTGAAAATACGTGACCTTGTTTGGTACCACAAGAAAATAGACGTAGCAATGGTGCATTGTCTGAAAGCAATTGCTTCTTCCCGCTTTCTCATTTTCGCCTCTCGTTAAGCTTCGTAAGGCCTTTGAAAAATTCCCTCAAGCCTCCTCAATGTTTTTTCCCCAAATGGAGCGATTCCTCCCCTCTTTTTTAATTCCAGCTTTTGTTTGCTGCTGAAAAGGAGGCGCTAGTACAGAAATAATTAGCTCTATTATATGTCGAGATATAGGCATCTCCATTCTGAGGTGAAAATCCTTCTCCTATTCATGTTACTCCATGGAAGTACAACATATTTCTAGACTTAAGCTTGTCAGTGTAGAAGGTTTTACTACACAGAGGGTGAAGGCAGGGTGGGATAATTTGATATTATTTCACTGGCTTTGTTCAAGACATTTAGCACATGTGTATATACAATACCTGCATGTTCAGCTGAATGTTATGAAGATATCGTTGTTGTGCTAAGCAGTGGATAATTTGGGGTAAATTTGGTAAACTGACTACTTGTTTGTCTGTCTCTTTTACCTTCTTTCTGTCAGTTTTAATATTCACACCACATTAAAAATCTGAATTGTTAAACTCTTAAATTATTAATGTATTTTGCTCTTAGCATTGTTTTTGTAGTGCAGGGAAAGACTTTTGAAAGTGTCCTCTACTCTCAGGCTAGGCCAATATTTGCAGTCTCACAACAAAGCCTTTCGACTTGTCTTTGATGACTACTTTGTCGCCCGTAAAACCATGTTAGCTGCCTCTGGATGACGGACTCTGAGCTGGGCTTATAAAAGATTTATGTGAGAAATGGCACTTTAGAAAGTGTCAACGGAGTATCACAACATGTGTGTTATTGTTCATTGTAAGGTGCAGCCAGCCCACCTCCTGAGGTCCTTGGCTTTTTAGAGAAAGGATAATGTGAATGACCCAGTGTGACTGTTTGTTCTCCAATTTGTTCTGCAGTTTCTCGAGATCCTGAAATGTGCCTTTGGCTTGAAGCAATGCTGCCTCTGAAGCCGACTGAATTGCTTAACTGGGTGAGAAATGAAGATTTATCTGCACATCTGTGAGGCGCTCCGGGTTCTCAGTCACACTGTGTATCTTAACTTCTCACTGCATGCAGTCCAGCATATGTTAACTGAGGAGAAATTAAACATTTAAAGTTAGTGTTCGAGCACACTTCAATTTATATAAAGATTTTTTTAAATCCATCAGTCACCATAGCTTTCAGTTTGTACTTGCAGTATAAAATAGTAACTCAACTTATTCTATGCTTATTTGGACTATTTTATTTATTCAGGCTCAAACCCCACACTATCGCCCAAACTGCCACTCCACCTTCATTTCCTGCCAGGCCCCAGCGCAAGCTCTCCCTCATCTGACCTCTCACACAGTGAACCCCATGAATGGACAATAGTGCCCTTCAGTGGGGCCCCATGACCATAGCAAAGCCTGCAGCTGGAGCACATAGCAAGGCTGCCCTGGCCCGAGGGCACGCTAACAGCTGAGAAAGATCACTGAACTGCCAAGGGGATTTTTTGGAAATTCTGGGGGAATCACAGATGTGAAGGATGAAAAGTGGCCTCGACGCCATGTGAAAGGATCAAGAGTTGGAGCTGTTTATTAGATGCCGAGGAGAAGCGGCCTTTAACAGGTGCTCAGGGGCTGGATGGTGGATCTGGAGTTGGACGACATGAGGACGAACCCCTGGAAAGCCCCTGGCTATTTTTCATCAAACAAAGGAAGCAGGGGATTAGGACAGTTACTATAAGATCCACTGGGTTTCTAGAAGGATGTCAAAAATAATAACAGAATATTATAATGAAAGAATGAAAAACTAAATCCGTTTTCACCAGTCACATAACTAAATACACTGGTGGAAAGTAACATTTACTCAAATACTGTACAGTTTTGAGGAGCTTATACTTTATGTCAGTATTTGTTGCGTTATACTTCTATTTCACTACATTGCAGAGGAAAATGTTGTAGTTTTTACACTCCACTATATTTATTTGACTAGTTTAAAGAGTTTATATACAAAACACACACTTCATTTTTAAAATGTGATGCATATATAGCTTAAACATTGATGTGTGTTCAGACAGAATGTGAAGCAAACTTTAGATTTGGTGCAATTGCATACAAAGTCAATGGAAAGATGCAAATTTGCATGGGGTTCAACGTCCGCACAAGTTGAAAATGTTTCAACTTGAGCAAAAAATTTATATCCCAGAATCTGCTTCATGAACATACAAAGACAACAGGAAAAAGAAGGAAAAAGACGAGAGAGACTGGAGGGATATAACAACAAGAGGAGTTTCTGGTGAGTTCTTAGTTCATTCTGAGGAGCTGAATACAAACACACTGGCACGCCCACAGACATGGTCAGTGAGTCCACTGCTAGCTAGCTACAGTTAGTTGATAAATCGGCCGTTTGGAGCGAATAAACTCAAATTCTCGCACTCTGGAATTATTGTTCCGCAAGTCAGAGTAAGTGGATTATTTAACTATACTGACAGTAATTGTTTGAGTCACAGGGCGTATTCTTTGTGACTGCATGCATTGAACTGTAACGTCCGTACTGTGATGTTTCGGGATGAATACACGCACCGTTTCACTCTTAATATGAAACGCTAGAGGGCTTTTAATTTGAAACGGACACAGGAAGTGGCAGCATTTGGCCGACCAATGGTGTAACTTCAGCACTCAGTCACAACTCAGCTACTCAGTCAGTGAGACATGGACAGTTGCGGTTATAGGGCTGACTCCGCTGTTGTGGTCGAGCCAAAACTGTACACGTATACCGGGGCTTCATGGATCATCTGCTTCATAAATGTACACAGACAAGAGGTAAAAGTTGAGAGACTGTGGGAAAAGAAAAGAACTGGAGTTTCTTCACCTTGTTGATAGTACTTGCACTTTTAAAGGAATAGCTGGAAATCCACACAAGATCGATACCAATGTCGTATCTGTCTGTTAAAATATGAAGCCGGCAGCCAGTAGTTTAGCACAAAGACCAGAAGCTGGGGAAAACAGCCAATCAGCTCTGTCCAAAGGTAAAAAATACGGAAATAAAAATAAGAAAAGCCTACCATCAGCTCTTTAGCTCACTAATTAACACATTGTATATAATTTGTGCAAAAACAACAGTTTTTTTATGGGCATTTATGTGCTGTAATTATTTCCTGGCAAACAGCTGGACATCATCAAAAATCATGAATAGGCAGGTGAAGTATTCTGCTTTGTTTTACTAAATGTTACATTTATGGCTCAGAAAGCTGGTATTGGATTTAATGATGTTGTGGAGCTCACTGATGGAGTATTGACCTTTGCATTGCCTGTGTAATGAATGATCAATGTCTCTTAGTGAACACGTGTCTGTAACACGCTGTCGGTGTTAGTGTTCTGACATCTTCGTATCGAAACTTGCTTTGCATCAAAGCAATCACTGTTTGGCGATTAGGAGCTTTGGCGCCCTACTCATCCCCCTCAAGGGTTTCTAATTAGATGAGAAAATCAATTACGACTAAAACACACCAAACATGTCTTATCTTCATTTGCCAGAGAGTTATTTGGTAGTTTGTGCCATGGGGCAAGTGCAGGCAAAAAAATATATATGCTAATGAGAAGCTGGGAAAAATTCAGTTTGGGAAGAAACCCATCAGTGTAGTCTTTGGACAAGATAAACATGATTAAAATTCTGCCATCATCCTCCTCATCATCATCATCATCATCATCATCACAAGGCTTCCTTCTCCTCCAGTCCTTTAATGATATGCTGTCCAAGAAGCCGTTTACTCCAGCCAGCCCGGCTGCACAGCAAAGTCATCCAAATACTTTCCGGCGCCCTCACTCTGCCTCTCCATATGAGCTTTCATTAGCATAATGGTGTGTGCTGCTGCTTGGTGATTTCTTTTAATCAACCTCGGAGTCACTGGTAATTAGTAACAGACGACTAATGGATTCTGATGGACACTGTTGGCATCCCCTGACTTATCATCGGCTGATTTGATACTAAGAGGAATATCAATGGCAGCAGCAAATGACAAATGTATTCATATAGTGTGATTGTAGGCAAACTGAAATAGGTTGGATTTTAAAACAGCTGCCTTGTAGTGAATTCAGCCAGTTTTGAAATTCACTTCTACCTCGCCCATTCTCTCTCAGCACAGGTTGTCCTCAGCACATTTTAGCTCATTGGATCTCAGATTTGGCATCAGCCTAATCTTCCCCTGCAGGAACAAAACTGTCCCCATGAGCTGATTCGAGGAAAGCGACATTCCCTGCGCCGTTTTCATCTTAGGCTGTGTCTCGCAGCTTTGTTTCTCCACAGGACATGTGGTGATTGGAGTTCTGAAAGGTAATAGGAGGAATAATATCCAGCAGTGCAGAGACACAGAGTGAAAGACTCGGTGCTGCTGCAGAGAGGGAAGAAAAAAGTTGTTAAAATTCATAGAATGAAAAAAGGAATCAACTGCAGAATACATTACACAGCATCAACTGATCCAAGGACACAAAAGGTCAGGCTTCTCGTCTGGCACGCTGTCTAGCAGTCAATGGGACTGGTGGGACCACATTGCACGAGAATCGGGGATTAAAGCTGCAGAATGGCAAGCTCCAAATCCATACACACAATCTGTGATGGCTTCCATCACTGCATCATTGTCCACATACGTATATATCTGTCCCCTGACAGCATGTGTGGGCTTGCATTTGTGGCACAAGCGAGTCCATCCACAGTAGTCACTGACCCATTTCTCCTTTCAAAATTGCCAGCCACGCAAGGCCCCGATGCTCCTCCTCACTCGGCTGCTCTGACCTTTGATTGAGAAGACTTAGAGATCATGTACCCTGCAGACAGAGAGCTTGTCTCCAACCTAATCTGTCCTGAGGCTGAGATTGATGCCGTCCAGGGCTTAGAGGAGTTCAATACAGACATGTTCTTTCAACAGAAATTCACCAGGATGTGTTACGGCAGGATTGCAAATTACCAAAGTTGTTTAATCACGGATTGATAAGAACAATAGTTTCCCAGGAGACCAGACTACCACGCATTTAGCTCCCAGACATGCAACCTCCCAAACGTCATTCTTTGTCATTCTGTTTGCTTATGGGCTACTGTTTCTTAAATATACATAGATCACTCACACTTACACATAGAAACACACACAGAGCACCCAAACTTGAGAGAGAAATTCAAAGACCTGTGCTTTCCCGTTCTTTTCTCACTACCCCCCTCCCCAATGCCCTCTAACCTGCAGCTCCAAACATACACTCCTTTCCTCCTCAGAGTTCCTTGTTCAAAGTTATGGCAATGCCAGATTAAATTCAAGCACAAACCCCACCCAGCCTGCCTCTCCCTCCTTCCCAGGGACTCAGTATTTCAACACAGGCCGGGAGGCTGGGTGTACAAGAGTGAGAGCCACACCCTGCAGCTGTGCACCTGGATCTGCTACCATTCCAGCATGGCAGTGAACCCACACACCTGTTCACACCTGAGGCCTGCGCCTCTGGACCGCCACCACCTCACCTGCCTTTGTTTCATCCATCAACTCGTGAGACTCATGACATCAACTGAAACTGGTAAAAGAATAAAAGTGTCAAGACGATCCACGTCTCTTTACAGTAATGTCTGGTATGTAACAGTCGGAGCTCAGTGAACCGAACGTTATATGAACCTGTCGATGTCTGCTTTGATTAGACATTTGCATTATTTTTCACACCTCTGTGTAATCTCACCCAGCCAGTTAAGCCACCACCTAACATGACATGTTAGTATTATGAGTTCCAGGAAAGTGTGTAACTCATTTTCCTGCTTAGAGAGGAGTTCAGGATAGAAAAGGCGGCATTGTTTTGTCGATACCTTTCGCACAGAAAGCAACAGGTGCTGTGTGATGTATTGCAGCTGTGTGTCCTTTATCACATTACTGATCGCTATTTATGTCTGGGCGCTGTTGTTATTTTAAACCAGGAAAAGATACAAAATCTAGTTCACTGCACTGAGGATGTTAAAACCATGGGTGCTGTTTCCACTTCAGATAAGAAATGTTGAACTAAATTTCAGAATTTGCTGTTTCCATCATGTGATTTCTTCTGTCAAGCACTCATCATTGTCCCTGGAGCCTCCCACACATTTTCTTAAATACATGATATAATATTATAAGATATATCATATTTTAGTGTGTATAGTCTGCACTGTTAAAGTCCATCTGAGTGGAAAGATTAGCAGTTGTCTTTGGCAGCTCAGCTTCAGTTATTAGACTCACACATCTTTAAAATAAATCTTTGAGCTTGGAGAGTCAATCTTAACCTCGGGAACACAAATCTGCTGTAAATTATTCTAAACTCAGCTTTCACTTACGTAGCTTTCTGTGGCACTTTCGAGCATATCCCATGGCCTTTTACAGCCAATGGAACTTGCCCAGATGTTCTCTATAATATGAAACATTTGTGACTAAATAAGAAATAAAAGTTGAAGTGAGAAAGAAAACTAAGAATTCTTAGTTATTAATCAATAATAGTTTATCACTTGTAATCTCTAATCTGCTACTATAGTACTGTGTAGGTGTGGTTAGATATCATTCAATTGGCAGTGGCATCTCACTGCCAACATAAACAAACAACTCAATAATTGTCATCAGAGTATGATTTAGATCCTTATTCTGATTGCATAGAAATACCTGACGTCGTCTTTTTCCCAACACAGCCCTGCCCTCCTCTAAATAGACAGAAGAAAAATACGAATACAGACCTGCTTTATGTGAAGTCAGTACATTCGCAATCATAGCAAGCAATCATAAAGTGAAAACAAATTGTGTGAAGCAAATTAACTTTATTCTCTTTGATCATAGTGGTTGGTCCCAACCCCTACTAAGGGGTCTTACACTAAGGGGTGTAAAAAACTTAACATATATACATAAATATATATATATATATATATATATATATATATACAGTATATCTCAGCTAAATGTAGTTGTTATTGTTAAAGTTTAGATGTATTTTTAAGATATAAACAAGTATAAGTGCAAGGTGAAGACATGAACACAAGTACACAGTTAAAACAACCAAAGAGCTAATAGAACAACAGCTGAGTATCAGGGAGAATGCCGCTTCTCACACAAGAGCGAGTCTGTTATGTTAGCTCCGCCTACCCTCTCTGGCGGACCAACCACTGCTGGGTGATGGAAAACGCATCACTAAATGTGCACCACTTGCGATTTTCCCGCGAATGTCGCCACCAACACCCAGTTCGTAATAGTCATAATACTGCAAATGAAAGGGTTTTCATCAGTGCACCATAGGCTCAATCACCATTGTGTTTCCTCATTTGGCGAAAGATTAACAGACGTTAACAGACATTTATTTAAAAGAAAATCTTCGAGATTAATACTTTAGGAAAAAATGTTAGGAACCACTGCCTTAGATCACCTGTCAGTGTCCCACCTGGGATACTGTGTCACTTTGCAAAAACAGCACAAACACACTCACTAATGACTTGACCACTCCAAACAAATCTGGGAGGTCTGTGCGCACTCAGTTGCAGCACAGCAGGACTCCCTGCTCTCCTTCATGCCTGCTGACAGGTATCGTGTCAGACCATCTGTTGTGCTCTCTCACTGGTGTTTTACCTCAACAAACTGAATGCATTCAGCAGCATCTGTGAGGGTTGACCACCTACATACACAAACACCACAGAGCAAACATCACATTAAAGGGAAAATAAAATCTTGGATACTCTTCATCAACCTGTGATGTTAAACTTTTTGTTTCTTTCAGCTTTCAGGGTTACTTTCAACAACCACCAGGATACAGGCATGAACTTTTCCTATTCATATAAACAGTATATGAATTTTTTGTCAGATAGTTTCTCAACGACTAGAGTGGCTTCCTCTTTTTACTCTAACTCTCATTTATAACAAATAAATCATCAGTGTAGTTTTACATATTTGATTTAACTTCTTTATATCTAACTTTACTCCAGTTTTTAGTTTTTGGCTTTCAACTACTGTATTGTGACAAAGACCTAACTCAAAATAAGTAAATAAATAATAAATAAAGTATAGTAAATTACTGACTGACATGAATACAGTCAATCATGTTTATTTTGTGATGCTCACCTCACTACACATATCCAGGTCCAGCTATGCATTGTTTTTTTAAATTACTTGTAGAAAGAGCCACCTTATTTCACAGATCTGGTATCATGTATATATATTGAGTATACCTACCGGTAATTGAATACTTGTAGAATTGTTGTGAATTAGTTACACCAAACAACATGTTTGATTAAACAATGCAGCCATAGAACCATGTTAATTACTTTTTTGATTAATGTGTAATTAGAGTGTGTTTGCACATCTTTATGGACTATAATTTAAAATATTACCAGATTTTCTACTCTTGAACTCTATTGTAGCTGCTAAAAAAAATCGTGACTTGACTTTATATCAAATGTTTTTATTCATCATGTGGAAAACAAAAAGAAAAATCCCTAAAAATTCAAGAAGACACATCTGCAATCACTGTTTTTATTTATTCTTGATTTCTCAACTTTTCCAAGGACATTTTGATTCCCTTATCGTCTTGATCTAAGTTTATTAGACAATAAAGCAGTGTGCCTGAGAAATCAATAACGCCAAAAGCACTGGAATGTCTCAACAATGAACGCTGTTGTCAGTTTGAATGTCAGCCATGCGTCTCTGCTGGGAACGGATGTATCTCTCCAGTTTGGCACGAATCCCGTTGAGGTACCTCCAAAAGGAGGCCACCTTTCATTCTCTCCAGTCTCTAAGAATAATAAACTTTCTCTCTCCTCTCCATTTGTATCTGACCAGTGCTGGGTATTAGCCAAGGTTGTCACTGGTGAGAGCCCAATTAGAGGTCTGAGACCGCCCCTAGGACTTATTTTCTGCTCTGTGTTTTGGGGAGCCAGTTGCCAAGCACTGCCATGTGCACTGAAATCATTAGCAGCTCTCTGGCACGTCACTCTGGGACTCTAAATACTTTAATTCTCTACGGTTGTCTCTGGATTGATTAGCTAGTCGTCCACAAATAACACAGGCTTTTCTATCTGAACAAGCATCCAGTGTGTTGATATCCAGGTCTGTTTTAGTGTTTATTCCGCTGTCACATGAAAACTTCAGCTGCTCTTGTCTAATTGGCAACACCATTATTTTTTTTCTCCTTCTATTTTTAATAAGTTGCCTCTAAATCTGCCTCTGAACAATGTCTGGCTCTCTCACCTTCATTTGTTTGCACAGAAACACAGAAATTGCACCAGACAGAGTTTTCTGCTCTGCTCATGTGGTTATGACTTGAAATGTTTATATCATCATGTAGTGTATTTAGTTTTGCAACAAGAATTATTACAGTTAAATCCTGCCAGGTTCAGCTGCAACATCATCTTTGTCTAAGCTGCCAGTAATTGAATGGGAGGAGGACAAAACCTTTTTTTTTTTTAAACCAAATATAGTCTACACATTTTCACATCATGTGGCACAAAGAACATACCAATGTCTACTAATGCAGGTATAATAAATCAATGTAGATATTAAACAAAAAAATAAAATATAATAATAACAGAAATAAAAATTACTAAAAATAAAACGTCAATGACTGAAGTCAGATGTAAATCAGCTGCTAACAGTGACCAGAAGAAGCTGGACCGACCAAAAAAAATACCAAAAACACTTGTGGTCTCCTGCAACAAGTGTTTATAGCGCAGGACCACCCACACAGTCAACTCACTATGACGAAATCACACTTTTTTTTTATTGCTTCAGTATAAAATATTGCAACTGGAGTTTGTGCAGCTTTAGCTACACATGAACGTTTGACACATGTGTTTGCATTTTAAAATTTGAAACCATTTCGAAACCTGATTTACCTATTGGCTTAAAGACTTTGGTTTCTGGTCTGGACTGCGTTACACTACAGGCAAAGACATTAGGTTACTTGTTGGAACCATAAAACTGACCCTCCTGCAGTGCAAAATTCATTTTCTGTGATTGTTCAACTGCAGCAGCAAAAAATATGAGGTTAATGATAAGTTTGCTGGCTGGCACAGAGTAGTAATCTCACTGTGCATGCATACAGTGATAGGTAATTGTAAATTATAGTACTTTTGATTTCTTTCTTAATCTTTTTGGTGACATTTTTAAAATTTACCACTGTTCCCAAATATGGAATAAAACCATACAAATGTCAGAGGTCTTGTCTTTGTCATTCGGTAAGATGGTGTGAAGTAAGTGTTGCCTAAGGACTGTGCACGTCTCTGAGCTTAAAACAGTTTACCAGACCAAATAAATATTGTTCCACTGTTAAACACCAAACTGTTTCACTCACCATGCTGTATCTTGTAAAAATAACACATGTGCATGAAGGACATTGTGAGGACTACATCAGTGTAACAGTAAAAATATCTCAACACAAAGTCCAGGTGGTGGAATCATTTGGCTATATTAATGAGTTCATTTGCAAGTGAAATTCTTGAAATACTTACCTATGCAGGGCACGCTCATATGGAAACGGGCTTATTCGTGTCATTTGTGGGATCAGGTCTGACTTCATCTCTTGGACGTTTCCATGAAGCCTCAACAGCAACAACCTGTTAAGAAATGCGTCATTTTAGTGCACACAATGAGCTAACTCAGTCGTTAAATACTCAATATCCTTACATCACTCATGTTTGAGACACACATCTTTGGTCATTTATGCAGCCTGATGTTTATGCTAGTAGAGAATCAATAATATCCACAGATGACGGACAGCAGTTTTGGTTATGACAATGGTAATGTTATCAGCTGACTGTCATGCTTGTCTTGCAGTATTTTATAATACACTTGAAATGGTAATACATGCACTTGTTTATGAGAAACATTACTTAAGCTGTCTGTATTGAATTTTCCTCTACATCATATTGATAAATATCTGAAGATATGCAAATGAATGTAGAACTGCATTCTGAAAATACATGTATGTGTATATTAAAAGCATTTAATGCCTTAACAATGTGGAGGTCTTCTAAGTGCAAATGTACCATATGGCCTCAGCAAGAAAAGCACACATTCTGAGAAGAGGGGGACGGAAGAAAAGCCCTGACCTTTGGCTGTCTACAAAGCATTCCCCAGACTATGGACCCATTGAACTGAGGTTCTTCAGAGGTTTTATATTATAAAGAGCATCTCTAATGTGACCGGCATGCACAACATACTAATATCACCCAGGAAACTAATTCACTGTGTAACTGCCAATGAGCCGTCACTGCCTGTACCTTCCAAATAGACTGAGGGATGAGTCTGCTGGATTCACGGCCTTGTTGTTAAGGTGCTTTGTTCATATGTAAAACATGTACTCTGTATTTTCTCTCCTTGTCACACACACACACACAGACACGCATGCATGCACGAAACCCAAATGTCATGTGTCCATCAGTGCAGTTTGTAAATCCAGTTGGTATTCTTGGCTTCACTCCGCTGAGGATATCTGTCTCCAGTTCAACATCTGTTTAACAGTCTTGTCAGCTGGAACAGTGGATCATCTATAATTCCTCCAAATGTGGCACGAGTCATGCATAATGCTGGCTTGAAGACAAGGAATATAAGAAAATGCACATCCAAGGAGCTCTGCCAGGATATAGATTAACTGCAACTGTCTCTTATTTATGCATATTTATTGGTCGGTGCTATCTAAATTTTACAGTATGAGTCTGCCTCCAGTAATCCAAAGTATAAAAAGTCTAACTCACAATTAATTCAATGGCTAAAATTTTATTTTTAGGTTACACCCTATTTAGTTTTTAAGTCACCAGGCTGTCAGTTACCTCAGATGTTGTAGAAAAGGTTGTTAGAAATGCTCAACACATTTAAAAAGTCTTATCAGCTCATTGTGTTTGCTCAGCCTCTATACTCCATCTGACTTCTTGGGTTTGGTTGATGTTTTTATGATGCTTATCAGGTGTGACAGCTCTTTGTCGTGACAATCTTCATGCTTCATAATGTTTTCATCGTAATCTACCGCAGACCATAAAGAAAAAAAAAAGAAAGGATGAAAGGGAAAGTATCTGCAAAGTAAATGGGAACACAGAATGCTATGTCATCCACCCCTCTTGTGAATGGCTTGATTAAGATCTAGCAACAGCGCATTTCCGCACTCTCAGGCAGGACTTATGTTGTTATTCCTTCGCTCCACTGAGAAGGCAGAGGAGGGCTTGGTGTAAACACCTGAGAGGGCTTTCGCTCACTTTCTGTGCAGGTGAGAAGCAGCAGCGCTCACTCCACAATGCACCTCTGCAGCAAGAGCACACCCCCCCCCCCACCTCCCCCCACACACAGAAGCTATCTTTTCATTGGGTTCGGGGGTCACTATTTTCCCACCAGGGAAACTCTTTTTCAGCTCATATACGATGGATGCATTATGGCCTCTGAATGAGAATTGTAGCTTTCAATGTGCATTCCACTGGGTTTCTGTTCTTGCAGAGGGCCAGTGAATAAGAAATCAGCATCTCTATTAAACACTCTTTTTTTGGCACACACACTCCCCCCTCCCTCCCTGTTCCATCTCCCTGGGCTCCCCTCCCCCCACTGCCATTCTCTGAAGTTAGGAATCCATAGGAGGTTTATTTGAGATGCAAGCACCAGTGTGAGAACACTGGGCTTGGGAAAAATCCTTTCCTTTGGCCTGAATGGGGGCATTTCAAAAACCGGACGTTTTTTCAGGAACTCCTTCAGCAACAGGCTTCGTCCTCTGTCAGCCGAACAAAACACTGCTGCCATTCAAGGAAAATAAAGCTTCATTACTGGTTAATTTCACTGAGCGTCATTGTGCGAAAAAAAGATTTTCCTCATTTAGAGTCTTGTTTCTGTTTTGTCATATCGGGATGATAATTGTAACAGCCCTATCTGGTAAACATGTTAGGGGTCTGACGATGTTTGAGGGCACAGATCAGATGTTTTTTCCATAGCTGAGGCTCTGCTTAGCTACTAGTGTTCAGAAATGAAAAGAAAAGTCAGTCACACAGTGATACCCAGCCGCTTCATTCAACTCTGCTCCCATTTACACTTTCTAAAAACATCAAAGTCGGTCGCTGTCAGAGTCGAATCACAGAAAAAGAACCGGAGAAAAGGAAAAAACATGTTGAACTCCCTTTAAACTTCAGTTCAGCTGTCAAGAACATGAATAATGCATTGCATTCAGGGGTTATTGGGTTAATTTGTTACTCTAATTTTAAAACGTAATCATTTATTATGAGTTTGTTTCATGCATGTGGTAGAGAACATATTTTATTATATAAATCTCTCCTGCAACTTTACATGCATCCTCTCTGCATATGAGTTGCACTCATTTTCACCTAGAGTCCATATTTCTCTTTTTAAAAAACCAAAAAGAAAAGAGTTATTTTCTACTGACATCCCCACTGTATTTGCAGTGAGGAATTAGCACTAAGAAATGGATCAAAGCAGGGTATTTGCAGAGGCATTGTCACTGCAGCATAATGAGGTGAATCCAATAACACTGTTGTAAAAAAAAAAACATCCATAATGTGGAAAAATGTACAGACAGATGGCACAAGAGGAGGCCGGCTTAGAATGCAAACTTGGCAAAGTTGTTGCCAGATTCTTTGTTTTTTTTTTCCCCCTCCGGATGTCTTTCACTTATTTATGTTCTGCACCCAAATTTACAGACTTTCTAATGACACCATTGAGGCTTTTTCAGTGATGGCAGTGAAGCTTTTAGTAAGCCTGTTGCATAATCACCCCCAGACTTTACATATTAATGTTGCTGATGCTGAAAATGAGTCATGCAGCTATTTTTACTGTTTGCAAAATAGATTCAGATGCTTTCATTTAAAAACATATTTGCAAACCTTTATGTTGCTGCCTTGAGATTATGTCGAGTAGCCAGTGATTTAGACGATGATCTGCAAAAAAAAAAAAAAAAAGTGCCTGTGTTTACATCTAAATACACTTCTTGTGTCTAGATGGATTGGATCAATGTTGTCTCATTGTGCTGAATATCACAGCTTTCTGGGAACAAAAGTCCCCGGAGACGAAATTGACACAAATCCAATTGTGCAGAGACTTCGCACATTTGTGTTTCATTCTGTCTGCTGTGGATGATTTGTGTCTGTATGACTTGGAGCTTCAACATGTTGGAGTAATGTTGTTTAAGCTCCAAAAGGAAAGTGTGTGAAATGAATAAAGTCTTTCAACAATCCACAAATGATGTTTTACACTTCATACAGACCTCCAATACACTTCTGTGGACTGCAATGCAAAGTCATTAACTGGAGCCCCAAATACATCTAAATGTTCATCTAAATGTATAATACTCCATAACATTTGGGTTCCTCACACATTTACATTTTGGCTGTAATAGGTCTGACGAAAAAGCACCAAGCTGTTGAAATAAACAGCTTTTTGGGAGGTCTATCACTTTAATTAACACTGAGGGTGAGCTTGCCAGCTGTGATGGCAATAGGCAAGCCAATCACAGGTGCTGTGTGGGGCACAGGGAGGAATGCAAGCGAGTGTTTGACAGAGGAGGCCATGTGCAGAAATAAGATGACAGGTGGTTGGCCTGATCCAACACGAGGCTGCCAAAATGAGTTTGCCTTTGGGAGCTCCAGAGAAACATGACAGCGTTAATGAAAATGGCAGCGTTGAAAATGTGTTACGCTCCACATCAGCGTATCCCAAGGTCAGGATAGTAAAAAAAAAAGAACCTGGAATAGAAAATTCATGAATGGAAGGTATTTTTTTTGACCTGTGGACTGATTTGAACTTTGCTGGAAAAGTTTTGAGAGTTTTTCCTTCAGATCAAAGTCTCCCTTAAGATCTGAATACTGTTTTTCTTGTGATCTATTTCTGAATATGATGTGAAGTAATGTGAGATGTATATGGAAAGTGATTAAACTGAATCTTATTTCAGAAAAGAGCTTCTAGATGTATAAATTAGACTCGCTTTGATGTTTGTAAATGAAATAAATCAGATTTTTGTCTTTAAAAATTCAACATAAAAACAGAGCCTGTAGATCAGTGGTGGAGTGCTGACACATTTTTTTTTTTTTGCTACAACCTGACGTCCTCTGTATGTTTTTGTATGTCTCTATGGTAGTTGCTCTAAATACCTCATAGCTTTCAGGAAGTAGGCGCAGACACCCCCAGGTGCAATAATACAAGACATGACACACATGCGAGCGTGGAGACATGCAAAGAACATGTTCTCAAATGAAAGACTTTTTTATATATAGGTGTCTGCGAGCATAGAACCATCAACACTCAACATTTTGGATTGTATTGTATGTAAACCCTTTCACACTGACATAGAAGCATTAGCCAACAAACATGTATCCAACAAACAAACACAGGCTCTCAGAGCCTTCTATAACCTGACAGCAGCACCAAACCAGATTCACCATTTTTTTTTTTATAAATTTGATGTAATCTTCACCCACTATTTCATACATGAATAAAGATAATCCCCAAGTTCAGTGACTCTGATTAATTTAATTGGCATTTGGGATCACAAATCAGCAGACACCTGCAAGATAACGCTGTAGTCATTTTATTTACAGAAAACTGATAAGCACGTACAAAAAAAACCAAAAACATTTACAATCTTAAAGCCGACAGCATGTATATGTCTGGTGGGAGCGCACGCATGTGTACGGATCTGTTCTCATCCCTACCAGCATTATTCCTCCACATTACTGTAGATGTTCTCAGTGTCAGCTAAGTTTCCACAGTGTTTCTGCTGTGCGAGAAGCCGTGCATGCCGGGGCCTGTCTCCTAAGCCTGCCATTCTGACACACACAAAGGTGCTGCTCATCCAGGCTTTGTGTCGAGGATTAAGGGAGCAGATACGCTGCAGCCACAGAGAGACACATTCGAAATTGCTGCTTCCGTTTTCTCACGTAGACCCCTCACATATGAAATGGCTGGTAAATTCCTGAGAATATGACACAGGGTTGTCCCACGTGCCGAAGTGAAAGTGTCAGTGGCGGCCGATGATGTCAGAGTCTAAAAAGTGAAATCTTTACGTGGAATTAGCGAGTCGCCAGGAGGGAAAACGGTTAAACCAATAATCCAGAGTGTTATTAGCAAACAAAGTAGACTGAGGGAAAATAATTTAACTAGCCTGACGAGTTAAGGGTTTTATCACTGAGCTCACAGCACAGCACAAAGGATGTCCAGTTGTTTCTGACTGTTTCTCGACCAAAGAACAGCACGAGCTATCAAGTCCAATCAGTGCTGCTCACTTATGTAACAACCCAGAGGCTCAGAGCGCCGGACTGAAAGCAGCAGGAGAGGATTAACGGCCTCTGGAGCAGGTTACATGTTGAGGTAGTTATAAACATACAGTAGAAATGAGTTAAATTGTTCGACTTAATCTCTTTTATCAAGGATTCAATCATCCTTTTTTTAACTTTTGGAACTGAGTTGCATTTGAGTCTCAGTCTCAGATTTGCTTTCTGAGATATATTTTTTAAATGTGCTTAACCTTTGCTCACTAAATACACAGTTTGCAGTTGTTCTCATAGATTTATGGAAGACGAATTATTCTATCATATATCAATCTTGCAAGAGAAGCTTGAGCAAAAGAAGTTAAAAAAAGAGTTAGAAGATGGAATGAAAGCACTGATTAAGCAAGAAGAAAGACTGATGTTGTCACTGCATGCACGGCTGTCAATATAATGGATGATTTTTAATGTCTACGCCAAATAAACCTTTCTCTCCGACTTATTTGCTTTGCCTTCAATTGTGTTGATAAAAGCAAGACTCCGGCTGCATGGATGTCAGCGGCACTGTAGATCGGAGTGAGGCCTGTCTGTGCTCATCTCTGGATCCTCCAGCTGCCTTTTCATACACACTTCATGCTTTCTGTATCTGTCTATGTCTTCCTTGCCTGGGTTTATGTGAGCCGCCTGCCAGTGTGGATCCAATTGGAAGCCTTAAGATTTTCCTTTTTTCACCCTCCATTGTGTTAAAACTATACCAGCTGACAGTTGCCTCTAAGAAACCAGGGCTTCAGTTCTTTGTCAGCCTGCTGACAAAGAAGGACTCGGTAAATGAATGGAAAAATATGGTGGGAAAGGTACTATATGTGTCACATGCAAAAGAAAGACTCAGAGATGGAGCAGGAGGAAATAAAATACCAAGCAGGGTTTTTAGAATAATAGGTGAGCCCTTTAGGTTTACATCATTTTATTGGATGCGTGTTGGTCATAGGGGGAAGATTTTTAGAAATGCATGAGGGAGAGAGAGAGAGAGAGAAAGAGACGCCATTTTGAACAGCTTCTCTCACACGACTGCTTTAAATCTACTTGGAAAAACAGTCGATACAATCAATACTGATAAAATGCATCAGAAGACAATTATGGGAAGATTCTCCAGGTTTTCCTTGGCAGAATTCTTGGCTCTGGGATCTAACAGATATTGAGCTTCTTATCTAAAATGGCAGTGTAATTTCAGATTTCCTCTGCGTAGGCTGCACTGACTGAGAGTTCTGGTTTTTATTTTATTTCATTCTCACATACTGATAGTCATGCCAATGTGTCACAAATATGCATGCGCACATCCAAACGTTGGCTACACATATTTAAAGGTACTGTTATAAAAATCAAATAAAGGTTTAAATCTGGCATTTTGTCTTATCTCGTTTCTCTTTGATTCATCTACATCCACTTATCTGTACTCTTTATTCTCTTGTGTGTTGGGTGTGGTAGCGTTTTCCAAATGGGGTAAAGTCAGGTGTTAGCTGTGAGACGTTTGACTGCTGATACCCTGGAATTTGCTGCAAAGATACAACTGGGATCATGAGTGCAGATCACCTTACTGTGAAAAAGAGACTGATAGCAGCTGGAAAGCAAATGAACATGTGTCAGCCATCTGGAAAAGTCACCCAAAACACTATGCATCCTCTATCCTGAGACAAAGGAGTCATTTTACTTTATGAAAAGACTTGTTCCCCGTTTCTCCAGTGCAGATGAGGCAGAAAACTGCAGTTTCCTGTTCGTCAGTTGCAATGCAATCGAAAGCAATGCAGACGACTGAGGTTTAGTGCTGACTTTCAGACTGACAGCAGTGCTACAGCAAAACATAGCAAGGTGCTGCATTGGTGTTGGCGTGTGTTGCTGCAGGGTAGAAGTAGAAGATGAAATGTGAATCTGAACAAGTCAAGATTAAAGGTTCATCAAATGCCAAGACGCTGCACAGCGGTTCATACACTTCTGAGGCCAAATTGAAGAACTTAGTGAAGCTAAACAAGCAGAAATCATTTTCTCTTCCATCTAAACACTACAAGTAACTACAAGGTATTCTACCTGGTATTTTAGCTTTGATTGGTTAGTGCAGTGTATTGCACAATGACACTTTTCTAGTCACAAAAAAGTTGAGCCAGAACCAACTTTTTAGTCGCACCATCCAGTATTTTTTGCTTAAGGCATTGTGCTAATGTACTAGTCTCATTAAAACAAAAGAGGAAGCCAGCATTTTTCGCCACAGTGTTATTGACAGAGTGAAAAGGGCCCTAAGGCTTTGGAAACCAGTTATGCTTGGACTGGACCTTGAGCTCATCCAGGTGTGGTTTGATATTCTGAGGAAAGGGAAGGCCATGCATTTTCCTCCTTCGCAGGAATGTAGTCTAATCTCTGTCACCACATTCAGAACTTTAGGTCTCACCTCGATGCTGCTAGTTCATCCAGTTTGTGCCAAATGGAAACCTTCACTACCCTTGAAAGCACAAAGACGCTGTCTCCTGCTCTAGGCAGAGAGTATTAATGTAATGATATCAGAGGGCTGTGATATTTGATTACATTCAGAAATTAAAAGGGAAGCTTGTTCCCACATTCCTATTCATCTTGTGCACAAAAAACAACTTGCTTGCCTTTGAATGTGCAGCCCTGCTAATGGCTCCTCACACCTTCAGTAAAGCTTAAGTGGCAGCTCCAGCTACTATCAGACTGCTTGACATAATAGCGGTGTGCTAAGTGTGTGCCTGGGTGCTTCCAGCCGACTGAGAAGAGGCAGTAGCAAAGCTTTGGGCTCTCTGATCACAAAGACCTGCCGACTGTGGCTTCAGGGGAAATTTTATTTCCTTGATCGGGACTGTGATATGTAAAAAACAACCATTTAATAGGAAATGTTTTTTCCTAAGCACCATTTAATGTGGTTGTGCTGCGTTATTCAAGTAGTGTGCCTTTAACCAACGGTGCAAAGCTTGTGATATCGCAGTTTCCTGTCATGGATATTCTCAGTTACTGTACCTACATGCCTTCTTGGACTCTTTTCTACCCTCAAAGCTAATTTGGCAGAGCAGTATTTCACTGGTTGCACAGGTAAGGAACAGTGCATGCTGTTTAAGCCTAGCATAGGCGCTTATTTTCAATACATACCTGTTGATGGATGTACTATATTACACCACTATGAACAACTGACTGCATTGATTATTGAAGTACTTTTCACTGATATTCTTCTGCTTTCTTTCTTTTTGCAGCCAAAGGTTTAGTTGATTTACATGTCCTGACAGTTTTACCAAGTGTCTGTCGGGACATGTGATAGCTATACATAAAAGGGAACCTATTTTATCCAATATGTCATTTGTCATATCATTGCATTTTCAACAGCCGAAGGTCTTTTTCTTCCTCGGTTTGCTTTGATTGGCACAAATGAGAGGAAATGTAGACAATACATGGGCAAGTAGAGGCATAAAGGCTGAATCAGACTTTTCCTAGTCATTAGTCATGAAAACCTTTTTCTTTTCACCATTCACTTTCAATCTTTTCCCTTACAAAGTGCAACTTACAGTAACTGCACCTTGAAGAGTAGAGGTCATAAATCAACTGCTAATAAATTCAGCTTTATTACACAGTCATCTGAAAACGGTCGCAAAAACTGAAATATTAGCACATAACTCCTCATACGATTCGGGCGAACTGACCGTGGACCACAACTGAAGTTTGATTTGAAAAGGAGACAGCATTTCTTATCAAATTTTTAAACTGTACAGTCATACAGACAAATTACGATGAGGTTAAATATGCGGTGACTCCCACTCTAGCTTTAATTAAAGTTACTGGTGAGCGGACCTGCCTGCATGTTGAGACAGAGGAGATAAAGTCAACGTGGCCTGAAGGCAACTATGACTCACTGATGTTATTTTGGCTCTGGCATTGGGATTTTTTTCAGAGGGGGGGTTCGAGTCTCCTCCTGTTTCACAACTTTTCAGGAGAGCCACGCTGTGCGAGGTGTCAGTAAAACATCAACAGCCTCCATCATCATTCCACTGCTCAACAAACACCTGACCAAACACCAGATGACATCGCCTCTCAAGCTGCAAGGACAGGGCCAGACTGTTGGAGCTCCACACCCGTTCAACTCACTGTTAATTAACCTCATTGCATATTAAGCACAATCCTCGAGCTAAGGCGTCTTTATAGCTTGTTCAGCACCAATGTTTTCTTTCTTTTTTTTTTTTAAGGTCTGATCCAATTAACCTGCTTCTATAGCCTCGACAGAGAAATTACAGTATCATTTTACATATAATGATCAATAACAGCATCATTTAGCCTGAGGGAAAGGTCTACTGTCTCAGAGGGCTGGGGGATATCTGTAAGTCTTTTTCCTGTAATTAGACGTCCATGGGCTCTTCAATTAATCTGAACCCAAAGCGTTGACATTTCCGCAGCTCATTAATGAACCACAGCACACTTTACAAAGATGAAGTAGACTACAAGGCTGCATATGGTATGAACATGGATCACGTACAGCGCCATGGCCCAGCTGTCTACAACAACAATACAAGAAGCATTTCCAAATGTTTGGGAGCATCAAATGGGAATTGGTCTTCTTTGGCCCGTTGAAGAGATAGCATCCATCTTTCAAATTAATCTATTCTTTCAGCCACCACTGAATTCCACCCTTCAACAGTTTTACAGAGACTATAAATATTTCAGCATGGAAATTATCCTTGTCTAGGCCCTAGAATTGCAAATTCATCTTCCCTTCACTGGCAAAGGATACAATTGTGTTCTTGGAAGGATTGTCCTAAAATTTTATCGAGCACCTGACCCATGATAATGGCTCAAACTGAGAAAAGACTGCCAATTCATATTACAAATTAAATCTACTTTACTGCACAGATATTGGCATGAATGGCTCTAAAGTTTTATATCCACAAATGGCCATATTTGCAACAAATAATAATTTGAAAGGAATTAAGTGTAGGAAAATGTGAAATGGAGCAACTTGAGGGATTCGTAGAAGCGGCTAGCTTGGCTGGGGAACTTTAAAGTCAATGTGTGTGGTCAAAGTAGTAAAGACAGAAGGCTAGAAGCAGCTGCGGCTAAAGGTGATCCTTGAAAAACTTGTGAGCCATAATGCTGAAGATTTACTGGTCGGTGGACTGGTTAGAAAATAATTTTAGATGGTGTCTTATTAGATTTCAGTCCTGCTGTATTTTTAACAAGCAAAATGCAGCTGCTTCTAGCTCTCTCTCTCTCTCTCTTTTTTTTATTACATATAATAATGCAGATGCATCTGATTTTCCTGTGCATCGCAAGGAATCATCCTAATTTCTATCTCTCACTATTGCCAAAACATGAGAGCTGCAAAGTGATTTTGGGGCTGCCGATAATTTGCTCGCACCTGCAAAAACTTGAGCTTTTCACTGCAGCTATTGTGACAAGATGGGACAAAAGGAAGGGCAGGACGAAGCCCCTGCAGCTGTGCATACAGGACAACTCTACAGGACACTAGTAAAGTTCAACAACCAAGCAGAAGAAGCCAAGACATAAAAGAGCTTGGAAAAGAATTCAGACTGGCTGCTTATTTTCCAGCATTCAGACACTGGTAGCATTTACTCACAATAGCTGGACTGAGAATCAGTTTGTTGTGATGTTGTATACATTTTCTCTGTGTTTTTGTCTGTGTTATCACTCTGCCTTTACACTGGTCAAGGATGATAACCAGAGTTTAGATGGAGAGAAAATACTGGCTCTGATAGGAAACCATTCAAACACAGAAAGTTGCTTTGTGTTGTCGATCTGCAGCACAGAAATACAATATTTCAAGCACACTGAACAGTGCTGCCATGACAGCTGTGAAAGTGAAGGATCGCATCTTTTCCCAATAAAGAAGAAGATACAGATTTTTGTTAGCTTAAACATTATTCTGATGAATAAATGTAATCCACACAATTTTATAATTTGAATTTTTACTAACTGAGAGTTAGCATTGTCACATCTATTTCCATTGTTTGTGTAAAATGCAAAATAAAAAATTCTAATAATTGTTTTTATGGCAATGAAGGAAAAAATATAGGCATAATGCCAAAATTGTTTATTATTTCTGGAACTGATTAGTGGTGAATTACTTTAAATTAAATTGACAGAAAGGATTGTCACACAGCGTGGAATAAAACCTTATTTAATTTCATATTCATAAACTGACTATTTAGATAGTCATTCACTTTTTTTGCGCAGAATTTCAGAAGCAGGAAATTAAAAAAGGCAGCTGTTTTATTGAGATAAGCCTCCATTTTCTTGCATGCATTTATGGCATCTTGCATGCTAATGCAGTCATGGCTGCTCACCAGCATGTTTTTTAAAAACCCTGTCAGGTGCAAAATTGTGATGATCATTCATGGTCTAAAACAGTTATTCATTCACTAATGATCCTCCCTAAAATTTGGCTTGATGTGTCGTGTCTTTCACTGAGATCAGTTCTGTCTTGCAGTCTGTACACACTCTGTCTAGTTCGGTCCATGTCTGGAATTAAACAGTGTGCATAATTCTCACTGGATTGCAGTCTGGCTTTTCAAGAGTGAGGGGAAAAAAAGCTCACCTTCTCTGCTTAAATGAGAAAGGAGATTCTGTAATGAGGGTTTACACATTCAGGCCCATTCCCTCTGTGTGCACGATCGGGCCAATTTGCAAGCTTCCTGCATTCATATTGTTACTGACTGTGGCAGTAATTCCACACAGTGTCTGAGCCCCACACATCACCTCTTAATAGAATTTTTTGAATTCACGCTCACACCTTATTACTAAAGACGGTGCTGCTGGATGCTCCTTTTAAATGTCAATCATGTACATGAAACATACATCTAGTCTATTTGTACTTTAACTGAATACCAAGGCACTCGCACTGGTTAACAGTGTAACATTTTTCACATGTAATTGCCTTTTGAAGAAGTAAGCAGTAACAAAGGTTCATTTGTAACACTGAATATTGCTGCTCAGTCATCTTTAATGCACTCGGCGTCTACAAGATGTGTTTCAGTTCAACATATGATTTCAGCAACACAAAGAAGAGATATGCATATATGATATGTGCACGACTCCTACATGAATGGATATTATTTCATACTGTGGTCACGTCTTTTGGTGTGTGGAGAACACAATCAGAGGTCAACCCTCATGTAAAGGAGCAGATAGATTAGTTTTTGTTACACTTGTTACCAATACTTTTCAAGTCAACAGAGCAGAACCGTTTCTATAAATTATACATAAGTACAGTACTACATACAGCGCATAAGCTACGGCATGTTACAGGAAGGCCATTAACTTGGCAGCATTACTAGGAAGCGGTATCATTAAAAAGAATCGAGATATTTGCAACTCAACAGATTTCTTAAACGTTGTAAATATCCCTTTCAAGCTAAATAAGTTCTGTTGTTTTTTCAGGTTGTATTTGTGAAGAAAAATGTATGAATCCATGTGAAAAAGGGTTAATCATATTTTCAAAATGGAGTGAAATAAGTTAACATATCTCTTTCAGAACAAGGTCACCTGACATGAGGATGTGTGTTTATCTCAAACAGCCCTTTCCAGTCTCTCTGAGGTATCTGTACACACTGTAGTATGACAGCTCTTAAACAACAGACTGTGACGGGCTAATTGTTATGCTGCAGGAGTCCAAATGGCAACTGGAAGGTCAGTAAGAGCATATGATGTTTACTAATCCATGTCTGACTCAGAGATCCTGCAACTGCTGGATAGTTTCCCGCATGTCTTTCGTAATGTCATCCACTCCCAACATGTGGTCAGTCGTTGAGAATTTATTCAACTGCCAATTCTCATTGATGTGTATTTCTAGAGTTCAGAATTTGCCTGAAACATACAGAAACATACAGATGATCAAACCTGAAATGATATCGATCAATATGCGAAGCTTTGTCTGAGAATAAAAACAAACTGTGTCCATAAGCCAAGTTTATGATAAATTTATGATCAACGTCAGAAATGATGATTGAACAGTGAACTTTTGACCCAACAAAGGGGAAGTTGATGATCTGACGAAATCCAACTCACTGGATAGGGAAGCAAGATTTCAATGACTCTGTTAAGTGCTGTAAACTTGCGATTTTGCAATTAATCATGTTACAGAAAACTAGCAGCAATTTCAGGAAAAGTCAGAGTAAAGTCAGTCTGGATATGTATTCTTTCTCTAACACAAGGTTTGAAAATAAATGTTCCTGCCAGGATCAAGCAGCTTGTAATCTTTTTCACATTGGTGCAGGAACATCCTGCTCTCTGTCTCTGCTCTCTTTCTTCAGCTTCCTCTTTCGACCTCTACTTTAATTTGCTGAGGCAGTCTGACTTTAACAGATTTTTATTATGGACCAAATCACAGGCCGCTAAAGGCAATCACAGAGAACCCCAAGGGTAGGAATTACTGAATGCTTCTTTCATTTGGGCCTTTAATGGTTACACAGCTGACGGTCACTGATTTGTTCTGTAAAAAGAAGCAGAAACTGAACTGTAGCATGGAAAAAAAATCAAAGCGATTTATTAATCCGGTGATATGTAAAGCAGATCTGTATGTTAACTTGCCATAATACCTCAGCAAGGCAGCGTGTACACCAGCTGTGTTTGAGATGGGGCCGGCATCCGGCACCACTAAAAAAACCATTCTTTTCACACTGGGGTGTCACTCTTTCATGTTCTTGTGTTACATTAATGTAAAATACGCTGCCTCTCAGTGGCCATCTGGAGCGGGCAGGTCCGGGCTGTGATAGTAAACGAGTGGATTACAGGGGTCAGTTTCTTGCTGGATACACAAATAGGATGATGTAATGTGATGGCTCAGTCCAGTCTGTGCCAGAAGGTGAAATCACAGAAAGGTTTTCATCTCTGACTGTGGTTCTGCTGGATCGTGTGTGTCGATTTGCAGCTTGGCAGATAGTAAGAATACTAAACTGGTCATTTTGCTGCTTCTGTCAGACACTGTGCACTCCCTGATGTGATGGATTTCTTCTCATCAGAGAGAAACTGGAGCAGAGAGAGGCGGTTGTGTTGTAAGGAGTGGAGGCTTGGAGAGGAAGGAGGGGTGAGGGGGTGGTTGTAGGAGGGGGGGTTGTGGTGGTATTTTCCTGCATGCAGCCTGATCCTAAAACACAGGTGCAGCCTCCATGCAGCCCTCTCTGCTTTTGAGTGTACCACAGCAACCCCCCCCCCCCCTACCACCACCACCACCCCTCCCCCGGCTGCAAAGTGTTTGTCCATCTGATCCTCCATTAAATCCTGATTATTATGGATTTGTCTTTTTCCAACCTGTGATTTCCAGAGACGAGGGGCTGCTAAAGGTTATCTGGCGAGGGTATAGATCCAACAATGGGGCTGTTTGTTGGCAATCAGTGTCACAAATTAATAAGTGCATAGGGAGTAGCAGTTGTGAAATCTTGTCTTCTGTTGTCAAAGGTGCAGAAACTTGCATCCAACTGCAGTTTAAACCTTGCAATAAACCAAAATAACCTCACCACCTTTCAAGAAAATGACGTTTCATTGAAGTTGGTCAATGCTGACAAAATATAGATTTAGTTTCTCTTGCTTTTATATAAAAAAAAACCCACTGTAAAACTCAATATTGGCTTGTTTTCCCACCTAATCTGAGGACATTCCTTCTCTCAAAACATCTGAGGAAAAAAAAAAAACTAGCTGGAAAGAGGGGTTCACTGCGGAGATGTGGGGCTCCCAGAGGCGTCATGCAGAGTCGATCATTGTCTCTCTCACACTTTCTAACTAGCCATTTCACAACATCCAGACAGCGGATCTGGCCGTACGCAGCAGCAGCAGCAGCAACAGCAGCAGCAGTTTTGCCCTCAGGCTTTTTTCTCTCTCTCTCTCTCTCTCTCTCTCTCCGACGTCGAACCATAACTAACAATTTGGATTCGACGCGCGGATGAGGGCAATTACTGGACTTAATCTATCATAATGTCTCCTTTCCGATCGACTGATAGTCCAGTGAGTAAAGCAATGGCTGAAGTGTTCTGAGTCCGCCGGCTAGAGAAGAAGTGGCTGCTCAGATGAATCCCAACTAAGAGGAGAAAAAAAGCACTTTTCATTTCACCGCAGAGGAGACTCGGGAGGAAGCTGGTCGGTGGACATCATGTGCAGATTGGCGGATTTTACACTCAGAAAGCTACTGAGTGCGTTTAATTTCGGATTACTGTGACACACAAGACGTGTATTTTTTTTTTTTTAAGGGGGTAGATTTTTTTTTAAGGAGTCTGTTTCCTCTCGCTCCTGTTCGCTGTCCTCCGGGTTCCCTGCAGGACTCCAGAGTCGCGGAGAGCCCATGCAGTCGCCAAGGTTTGTCTGAGACTTATTCTGAATTTTAGCCAGCGTTATCTGAGTTTTCAACTATGTCTCTATATCCTAAAATATGTCTTTTTTTACACCCATCTGTGCAGTCAGGAGAGCTGGATTTCTGCAATATTGAACTAAGAACTTGATCCATTTGCTGCCTGTCACGCAAGAAAACTGAATTTGATGGAAACTGTATTCAATTGGCTCACTCCTGGAGGATATAGAGAGAAGCACTGTTTTATTCATCATATTGTCAACATTCATTACATCTGTTCCCTAACAGAAATGCTGTGGAAGCTACTTTTATCTGGCAGGGAATTTATGGTGATATTCAGAGCAGAGAAACAGGACATATGCGCCTGCTGGCTGCAGATTTTTTCACCTTTTTAAAACATCCCAATTGCATGACAGCTGCAATTAGATCAATAACAGAGCTGTCCATAAAGCTCAAATTTAATGACAGGTTTGGTTGTCCTCATAATGCCATGTGCGTTAGTGTCATGATTTGAGGGGTTCATATCAGAACTCAATAACAAGCGCCATCTGTTGGGAAAAAAGAAGATGAGTCCGCTGTGACTGTCAATACAGATGCAAAAGGGGGGGTAGGGGGGTGGGGGGTGTAGGCTGGTGCACACACTTTACACCGCAAAAGAGTGTTCACTAATATATTACTCATATTATACCATAGTTGGTGTATCAATATGTCAAAATGGTGCCTGTTGTAAATCATGTAAGAGGAGGTTTGACAGGTGATATCAGATATTTTAGAGCAGCCCACCATAAATGTGATTATACCTGCTGGATTTATGGACATGTTTTATTGTCATATCATGTCACCTTTACCTGTTACAGCATGTGAAGCACAAGGTCTGCCTGATGTAAAATTGTGAATATTCCCTCAATTTTAGATGGTTTGTCATTTCAGTACACTGTGATCCAGTGAATGTGAATGATCTTATATATAAAACTAATCAATTAAGACCAAATTGAACAATCAGACACTCTGTTGATCAGTCAGTCACTCATATTATTATATAAAAATGACAAACAGCCAATGCTCATTATAACAGGTTAATGGTTGTAACCTAATTTGGATTGGAGGATTTTGTGATCACATTTGTGATTATAATTCAGACTGCAGCTAAAGATTATTTTCACTATCAATTAATCACTTATAAAACACTTATAAAATAGTAGATAATGGCTATCACAAGCCAGAGCTAAAGGTGACGTCTGCTAATTGCTTGTTTTGTCCGAACAGCAGCCCAAAGCCCAAAGATGTTCATCTTACAATGATATTAAACAGAGGAATACAGTGAAAACTCACATTTCAGAGGCTGGAACCAGTAAATTGACATTTTTGCTCGATAACAGATTAAATTAATTATAAAAATAATTTAATCGACTAAATCGAATAATTTTTAATCGACTAAATCATATAGTAGATATTTCTGATTCAGAAGAAGGAATAAAGAGCTGCCAATAGAAATGTATTGTGGACTTCAAAGTAGTCGTTGGTCATTGATTTATATAAAAAATCTGTCAAATACAGCAGTTTCTCAAATATTATTGTCATTTTGCAGATGATTGCAGTCATCCATCTCGAAACATGTAGCGCTTAATTGAGACTAAAGCTAATATGGGACTATTATTGTAATAACAGAGATGTGACTATCATTTCCAGGTAATTACTGTCAGCTTATTCCCATTAAAAGACCATAAAATGACAAACTGACTAATCGTTTTGTTAGTCGACCAAATGTTTAACAACCAATTAGTCGACTAATTGTCTGTGTAAAAAGACGTGTATGTTAATACACAAACATATTGTACCTGAGTCTGCATCACTGCAACAGGTGAAGATGTCAGACTATCTGCGCCATCTATTTTTCAGACATACAGAAACCAACAGCCCATTAACATGTGAATCAGTTTTAAAGATGTCTGCATCAAAGCACCTGGAGTATTATTAGGACAGTGTCATTCCTTACTTTGCTGTCACATCCACAGTGTTGATGCCAAAAGCCAAAAAAAAAAGCTTGACAATTGTGTTGTGTTCCACAATTCATGCTTATACCTTTCAGCTGCAGTCATTCATTTCAGATGTGAATACCCTGGTGTATTAGAGGTGGAAATCAGGCTGTTCAGGGCCACCCTTGTTGAAAACATGTGTAGGCTCAGACCTCATTGTACACGAGCGTATCCATCACCCATGAGAGGGACAGCAATCACAAAGACATTCACCGCTCTATGGAAAAATACAACCAGCCACAACCTGAACATGCTGCCATCTGTGTGGTAGAGTTTGAGTTAAAATGACAGTGAAAGACAAGAGTAATGTGTCATTTGTACAACTGAAATATCAGCGTGGTGGTATTCTGCCTGAGTATTGGTGGAAATATATTAAAATCTTTTAAACTAAAATGTAAAAAAATATTCTATTACAAGTCCTCCTTTAGTAAACAGGTATTATTGACCTGTGAACATGTACTTCACGCAGTACCGGGTGGTTGAAACTAGAGCAAGACATCATATTTTATGAGCTCACTGTTTCCTTTTTAGGCTAAATCTTTAAACGTTATATCTAACTACAAATGCAGCCACCGAGCAGAGAGAAACGTACCATATTTCCATATTTACAAAGACACAAGTGGGGATTTTAACAACTTAAGGATGAGTTTGCTTTCTACAATTACAGGGAAACCTATTGGGGTTTTTAAATGCTGATTCTTATAGTCTTTAGAGTGAATATCTTTAAATGTGGCAGTAGAACTCAGAAATCAGTCACATTCAAATAAAATAAAGAAATTTATAGTGTTTCTCCATCAAAATTGTATTCTGGTGGTATGGAGAATTATTTGAAGCATGTAGGGAGATAACATTCACTGAAGATACAACTGAACATGTAAATTAGACTGAATAATGTGAGTGTTTTGGGTGTATAGTCGAACATGTCTTAGTGGGGTGGAGTTTCGCTCTGGGAATTTGGACTTGTGACCGCAAAATTATGGCTGTTTTGACAGGGACAGTGTCCCAGTCTCTGAATGAAATGTGGGTGACAAGTAAAATACCTTTAAGTTTGCACTGAAGAAGACTGCAAGAGCGAATGTAGTGAGTTACTTCCACCTTTTGACATTCAGTTTGATTTTATAGGTTATGTTTTGGAGTTTAACCTCCCTATTAACCCCTTTTAATCCAGTTCCCCCGTTCCCACTCACTTGAATTAGAAAGTGTGTCCAAACTTTTGACTGGTTTTGTATCTCTTAAGTTATGGATTGTTTTACCCTGTTTTACAGTGTTGTACAAAGAAGTGAAATGAACTGAAAATGAATCTACAACTATTTTGATAATCAATTAGGCCTAATTGTCATTTATAAGGGAAAAAAGCCAAATGTCAGCTGGTTCCAGCACGTCCAACATGATGAATGGATGCTTTTCTTAGTCATGTATGATTGTAAACTGAATATTTTGTGGTTTTGGACTGTTGGTTGGATAAAACAGTTTGCATATGTCACTTTGAGGAAGGAGGGATGGACTTTTTAAAAAAAAAAAAAACTATCTTCTGACATTTGACAGACAAGACAATGAATCAATAAAATAAACTACAGATCAGTCGATAATGAAAATAATTGCTAGTTTACAGCCCTAATCATATGTTAGTTTGTTCCAACTCTCAAAATGAGTGAAACAGGCAAGTCATAGCCACATGACCCCCATGTTTTTCACAGCTGCACCATTTAAATGGAAATATTGTAGATGTCTTGTGTATCATTTTGTCCACATTCTCCAAAAAATCAGCCTAGAAAGTTTGATATGTTTAGACAGATAGATAGATAGATAGATAGATAGATAGATAGACTGCACATCATGAGCTTGTCGAAGAGGTTATTTTAGATGAATACAAATATTATATAGAAGCTTTCAACATGATGAAGAGTAGTGTTATGTTGTGCAATGAAGAGGAGAAGCAGATAATGGTCAGCTCTTTGTGATTGCTAGTGATTTTTAGTCTTTCTTCAGCATTTATCTCCTCACACTTGCTCAGTGGAGGGAGGCCAGTTTTCCTCCACACTGAGCTGACTGTTGTGATCTGAGCAGCAAATCAAACCTTTCTCATATTATGGCCACTTTGTGGGTCGTCGAAGAGCAGAAGTCTGCACATTGAGATGTAATTTGAAGCTGGTGGAGGGGGGTTTTTTAGGGCACAACAGGCAGCAGTGATTGGTTGAGTGTGTCCGCTGGCCCACAGAGGCTGCACCTTCTCGACACTCCCTAAAAGGAAGATATATCGCCTGGCTGCTTTCAGCTCGTTTTGCCCCGCACTGAGTGTCAGCTAGCTAGCTCCGCCGCAGCCGCTGAGTTAACGCTCAAAGCAACAACAACAACAAAAAAACAACAAAAAACACAAAACAACAGAGAAACTTCTTACCAGGTAGTGATGAGAGGACGGGACCCACTTCAGACCTCTTTTATGGACTCTTTCTGTGTTTTCTCAACGAGGAATCAGCGGTTGTAACTCTTCTCATTCTTCCTTAATCCGGTTTGACCAGGGAGAGGAGTGAAGTGCGACCCCGAGCTGGATGGATGGTTATGGGGAAAAGAGGAAGACCCTCGGCGCTTGAAGTGTGCAGAGTCCTTGCTGTGTTTCTGTCACTCTTCCCCTCCGGTAAGAAGCAGCTTTATACCCTTAAAATCAGAGTTAAAACTGTGGTAAACGAGCATGTTTTCCCCCGTTACGGTGTTCATTAACTACAGGTTGATTTTATAAATGTAAAAGTCTTCACAGAAGCGTCAACGACTTTTTCATGTTGGGCAGCAAAGTTGCACTATTTTGGCTAATTTATAGTGACTGTTAATTATTTTATTGATATTAGAATAGAACTAGATGTAGGCTACTTAACACTCCTAAAAACGATGCAGTTTTTGCTGAAGTGCGCAAATTGCGTTAAAACATAGCAAAAAAATATGTATAATTCGCATTTTAGCAATCAGAAATGCCACCAAATGATCAGATTGAGCCGGTGTTGCACTGGATTTGGTGACCCATCAGATGGTGTGTCCTGCAATGTTGGAAGAAGTACTCACATCCTTTTATTTAAGTAAAAGTATCAATACCACAATGTAAAAATACTTAATTACAAGTAAAAATCATGCATTTAAAATCCTACTTAAGTAAAATTATAGAAATATTACCAACTGAATTTACTTAAAGTACTAATTTTGCAGAAAATTGGGCCGTGCCAGAGTACTTAAAATAGGATTTTAAATGCAGGATTTGTACTTGTAATCAAGCATTTTACATTGTGGTATTGATACTTTTAAGTAAAGGATGTGAGTACTTCTTCCAACACTGCAGGTAACAGAATCTGATGGGTCACCAAATACAGTGTAACACCTGATTAAGGCTGGGCGATATATCAATATTATATCAATATCGTGATATGAGACTAGATATCGTCTTAGATTTTGGATATCACAATATCATGATATGGCATAAGTGTTGTTTTCTCCTTGTTTTAAAGGCTGCATTACAGTAAACTGATGTCATTTTACTATTCTATTATTTGTTTTTACCCATTTAGTCATTAAATCTACATGGGTAATGATTATTAATCAAAAATCTCATTGTGTAAATATTTTGTGAAAGCACCATCCCTTCAATAATGACACAATATCGATAATGAGGTATTTGTTCAAAAATATTGATTGAATATTAGATTTTGTCCATATCGCTCAGCCCTATGCCAGATTACAGTGATTTAAGGCGAAGTGTTTCCGTGCTGACTTTTGGGAAAGATTGAGGGCTTGGAAAATATTACAGCAGCTTTAAAAGTGAACAGGCTTGCGCAGATTTACGAGTTACTGTTAAGTATGTTGTTTTATCTGAGAAGACAGACCAAACTTCTAAGTCTTTTTGGAGCTGCTGCAGCCCTCAAAGCTTGTTTTGTTTGGGGGATGGGACACGCTTCAGTATTTCACACTAGCTCCTGGAAAGTTGCTGTTTTATTTTTCTTCTACCTTAAATTTATTTATCCTAAAGCAGAGAAGTGCAATTTGAGATGTTTTTTCTTAAAATTGCTGCCACTGAAACTATAGGAAACACATTTGTTTTAGGGATTATGATGGTTTTGAATGAGGCTGTTGAAATGTTTTAAAGCACACCAAAGCACCTGTTTTCAAGATTTTTCAAATGCTTCAGGGAAGAAAACACAACTGTATCCCATAAAATGTCGCATGCACTATAGTAGCACTGTAATATAATTGTATAAACCCACATTTCTGTGTTTAAATGACATAATATCCTTGTAATTTGACAACAGGATGACAACAGTGGGTCACTTTTTGCAGCCTTGCACATTTGCCAAACCCTTATCAGTTTTCCTCGTAAGTCACTTACCGTTAAGCAACGAAGTGATAATGCACTGATAGCTGAGATCAAGATTAGTTTATTGCCATCTATCAAATGGGTGGTAAACGGAGAAGCGGTGTGTTTGTGGGGGTTGGAGAGAGCTGCGGTGAAGCTTTCAGGAGAGATATTGTTTTAAGTGTGACTTCAAAGTGTTGATATGCCCCTTCCTCCCTCCCCCTCCCTTGGGACACACTGGGTGAAACTTCTCACAGCCCATTCAAATAAATGCTTTATTAGTCGAAGGTAATACTAGTCAAACATGGTGTTGCAACAAGGCATCCTGAGAAATGTTTGAATAACTTTTGTGTAAAGAGTTTGCCGGATGTGGCATTAAAGGCGGCGACAACAATCTCCAGTCAAGCAACGTTTATTATCACTGAAGGTGTAGATTAGGATTTTTATTGTACATAAACCAAAAACCACTGGGTGTGAAAGGGAAGTGCACTTCTCTACAATAAACAAAGAGGTTACCTTATATCCAGGTTGACCTGAGAGAAAGCCAGACCTGCTTTCTGCTTTTCCTTATGAGGTTTAATTGTTATTTGTTTTGCTCAAAAAGATAATGTTTCATGCTATAAACAGTTTTTGGTTTCTTTTTTAATGGTGCTTATACAGTTCATAGCAGCAACATTCAATGATCCTTTTTCATTCTAACATTTGGAGGGTTTTTTACATTTTGTAACCAAATATTTGACAAAACCAAAATATTTTGTAAAAAGATAAGAGTCACCGCTTTATTATGATCATGAGCATCATTTAATGTATAATAAGCAAAGTAAGATATTTAATTGAAGATACATTTGCAGCCTTTAAGAGAAACAACATTGATTGTTTGGGCATTAGACAATAAAAATTAGGATTAGTTTGCAAGGTTCTTCATTATTCTCATTTTAACTTCAATATTATGTAAATGTGTGGTAATAAACTATCATCAGTAACAAGTCAGATTGTATTTAGAGCACTATCTGTGTACTTGTACGTGTCATGTTTCTAAATGACATGGTGGCCTCTGGTTTGCTTCTTTTGTTCAAACTGTATCCTGTTCCTCCCTGACAGTGAGTCTGCAGTGCAAGATCCTCAAGTGTAACTCCGAATTTTGGGCTTCCACCTCAAACTCTGGACAGGAGGAAGAGTTTTGCACAGCGCTGCGAGCGTACAACAGCTGCGTACGCCGGACCGCACGTACCTGCAGGGGTGACTTGGCGTACCACTCGGCCCAGCATGGCATAGAGGATCTAATGAGCCAACACAACTGCTCCAAGGAGGGGCCGACATCTCAATCACACACCCGGACGCAACTTCCTCCTCAACCCACGCCGCTCCTGCCGGACAGCCAGGAGCGCTCCGATGGCCCGGAAGTGTGTCACTATGAGCGCAGTATTCCGCGCAACACAGCACCGCCTAACTACACCCACTGTGGCTTCTTCGGAGACCCGCACCTCCGAACCTTCGGTGATGACTTCCAGACGTGTAAAGTGGAAGGAGCCTGGCCGCTCATCCACAACAGATACCTGTCTGTCCAGGTGACCAACACTCCTGTGGTGCCGGGCTCCATGGCAACTGCCACAAGCAAGGTGGGGACACTTTCTGTTCTTCCTGTTTGCTTGTAGGGCTGCTGATGATTATTTTCTTTACTGATTAATCTGGTACTTATTTTCTCAATTCAGTGTTAACCCTAAGTAAACGCCCAAAACATATTCCCAGAGCCCAAAGTGACGTCTTCAAATTGCTCGATTTGTCCAACCAGAAGTCCAAAACTCAACCCATCCCAAAGATATTCAGTTGAATTTGAAAGAGAAGCAGCAAATAACACAACTGAGAAGCTGGAACTAGTCAGTGTTTGGCATTTTTGCTTGAAAAATTACTTTAACGATCACATTATTGTCAAAATTAGTCACTGTTGTGGATTAATTCATCAACTTATCCTTTTACCTCTAATTGAATCATTTGTCAAGCCAAAACGGCAAATATTTGCTGGTTGCAGCTTCTCAAATGTGAAGATTTCCTGCTTTTCTCTTGTTTTATATTGTTTAATGTTTAATATGTTTGAGTTTTGGACTGTTGGTTGGATCAAACAAGCAATCTTAAGACAGTGCCATTGGCATTTTTCAATATTTTCTCACATTTTATATCATTTTAAAAAAGATAAAAAAGATCAATCATGGATGAAGATACTCTTTAGTTGCAGCCTTAGCTGTACAGTTTGTTACATGTCAGTTGTCACTTATGTTTTCTGTTGGTATCAGGTCCATAAACATCAGTGCTGTATCAAAACATCATGCAGTTCATATTTTTGTATATGTGAGTCTCCTCTCTCATGTGGTCAGACTGTGAGAGCGGCTGTAGGTCTGGTTGTCTTTCAAACTGTGGACTCTGGTTAGTGTTTGGATGTGCTCCATGATAACAGATGAAGAAGCCCAGCCCTGAACAATCGCTAAGATCTTGATAAGCCTTATAAATGATATGTTAGTATTATAACAGCAGTGTTGCATCAAATGTTAACACGAGGCTCCATTTTCACTTTCCACAGCGGACAGCTCAGGCTGATGTTTGACCTACTTAGAGTGTAGAGCGTACTGAGTACAGTCAATGTTGTCTATCCACAAAACTGCAGATATTTTCTCTGCATTATAAGATATTTTCTTTGAAAGTTTTATCAGCAGTGCATTTCTCATTATTGTTGTTGTGTTTAATGGTACATTGGTTAGCTTGTCCCTGAAATGGCTTTCAGTAGAACTTGAGGTCAAAGACAAAGATGCAGTAGTAGTTGTAGTTGGCAAATTCACTTAGAGTTGGTCCAGAGAAGTTTTAACAGTAATGATTGTGTACCCCAGTTAGGTATAAGGGGACTTTGTGCTTAATCACATTTGTAGAAAGTCTAATTGTCTGTAATCAGGGTTTCTTAATGATACTCTATTAAGCATTTGTGTGTTTTTTAGCTTTTAAAGTAATGCCATTTTTATATTGCTGTTCTTGGAAGCAAATCAGAGGCTTTTTTAAGATCTTGATTCTGGACAAAGGGAAAACAAGGCAGCAGCAGCCAGTGCCACCTGTGCAAACAAGACCCTTCTGGTAAAAGATCTGCATTAGCAGAGCTCTGTGTTGCTCTCTCCTGCTACAGCAAATAAAACTGTCTGGTTATTTCCATCTTCATTCTGATGATGGGATAATAGGAGCATTTTTGCTTTGTTTGTTTTCATTAAAAGCTTAAGAAATGAACCAGGAAAAAAAAATGAAGTTAATGTAGGTGGGAAACATAGCCGAGGGTTAAGGGAGTAGAGACAGAAGTGGTGCAACAGATGAATTGTGGATCTAATAGAGTATTCTGTAGGCTCTCTTCTGTCCCCAGTGAGCAGACAACAGAGTCCCTAGGCTGTCCTGGTATCGCTGCTCTGACAATAGCTCATTGGTGTCCCGATGAAACCAAGCTTGCAGAATCCTGACCAGTCTCACTTAATTAGCTGCAGAGTATATCGCTCAGTCCTGGCCCGACGCCACTCCCTGGAGCATAGTTCTGGGGTTCACAGGCAGGTTTTTCAGCGCTATGAATGGATCGTCTTTGTGTCTGCAAACTGAGGCCTGATTTTACATGGCCGAGACTCGTGTTTTTTGAGGGCGTTTACCTTGGCCTCCCCCATGTTGAGCCAGTGCTGAAATGTGACACTTAAGTGGGGTGGTGGGGTAGATGGCACATATTGCACAAACTTGTTCTTAATGCAGAAGTATAAGCACTTCCCTCTTAATCTGATGTTTACATTTACAGCAGTTTACTAAGATTCTGTATGTGACCAGAAAAACAGCTACTAATGGCTGCATACTCGCATTTGTGAGAAATGTAAAGGCTAAAAGATCTGATCATTCATGCTTAATGCTAATAAGGTTTATTATTTTCTCTCCTTCTGCAGCTGACAATCATCTTTAAGAATTTCCAGGAATGTGTGGACCAGAAGATGTACCATGCAGAAACAGATGAGCTGCCAGCTGCATTTGCTGATGGCTCCAAGAACGGAGGGGAGCGGCACGGGGCTAACACTCTGCGGGTGGTGGAGAAGGTTCCAGGGCAGCACGTGGAGATTCAGGCCAGGTACATTGGAACAACCATAGTGATCCGGCAGGTAGGCCGCTACTTGACCTTTGCTGTGCGGATGCCGGAGGAAGTTGTAAACTCTGTGGAGGAAGGTGATAACCAGGATTTGTACCTATGTCTTCACGGCTGTCCTGCCAACCAACGCATCGACTTCAGGAACTTCAGGGCTCGAGCAGCGGAGGCCCAGAGCACAGGCAGGACGAGGAGCAGCTCCGTCGCACACGGCTTTACTTACCAGTCTGCAAAGGCCAAGTGCAAAGAGCGGCTACCGGTGGAGGACTTGTATTTTCAATCCTGCGTGTTTGACCTTCTCTCCTCTGGGGACATAAACTTCACCATGGCAGCCTACTACGCCTTCGAGGATGTAAAGATGCTCCATTCAAACAGCAACAGATACCACATCTATGAAAAGGATGCGTTTATGAGTAGTGCGGCACAGAGGGGCAAAGATTTACTTTCGCTCCTCTTGCTTAACCTTCTCGCTGTCTTATTTTGGATTGAGTGTTGCACAATTCATCTATAGTCACTTTTCAACAGTATCCTCATGGTGTATCTGTCAGTGAGTGTTACAGAGTAGCGTACTCGTGCCGTACATCAGCTTCAGTCGTCTGCTCTGGTTCTGTCTGACGTGACCAGTGGCTTGCCAGCCCTGAGTCTCATTTTTGTTGTATTGTCATGTCTCGACTTCAGTCTAATGACAAGGCGAGTTCACCGCGCTCTCACCTATCATCACATGTGTTTAGCTGGTTCATAGGGCTGGTCTTTGAAGAGAGCAGCGGTGAGAGAGTCCAGCTACCCCAGAGCTCAGGATATCCACCTGGGATTAAATCCCACATTCTCACTGGAGCTGCATGCCTATGGGAAGCCGGACAAGATGATCTTTTGCAGAAAGAGGAGTTTGCTGATCCTCCCTCCCCTGATCCCCTCATTGGTGCCAAGCCAGTGAGGCTCTCTGTGGCTCATGTGGCGAAGCGAGAGGACCTGACAAGGGCTTTTGTTAACCTTAGGCCAGAAGCAGCTCTATGTTTGATTAGTTTCCAGCTTTGGAAAAGCCTGAGCCTTTTGGAGGAAGCACTCAGCCAAAAGGATGTCAGAGTAACGTCTCCAGTTGTCTGCTGTGGAGATTAATGGGTCATATTGTTAGATTATATGTGTGTGTGTGTGTGTGTGTGTGTGTGTGTGTGTGTGTGTGTGTGTGTGTGTGTGTGTGTGTGTGTTTGTGTTTGCATTAGTACAATATGTGTGCAGAATTCAGCGTCTGTGGTTAATTTTGAGTTTTTGGGTGCAGGCGTTCCCAGAAATGAGATAACAACCTCAAGTGGGGGGAAAAAAAAAGTTCCCATGTCTTTATATTGCACCCAGAATTTCAGAAATAGAAAAGATGAGGCGCTCTGCAGTCTGTTCAAATGGACTCTATCAGCCAAGTAGTAAATCCCAAAAGGGAACTGATAAAAATATCTCTCTTCATCTGTACTTCCATTCTCAGTGTCATACAGCCGTTCCCTCCATTGTTTTAGCTTGACATGTTGATCAGACAGTGTTTGTATTTCAAGTCTGTAATGTGAATGTAGCTAAAAAGAAAGCAAAAGAACAAATTTAGTTTAAGGCACTCAGAACGTTTACAGAATGTATATCAACTAATCAAACTATGACTTAAGGGCAGAAAAAAAGGCATCTCTTTGAGCATTTTGTGAATTTGAATCTCCATTTCAGCAGTGGTGTAGATACTGTTACTGATACTAGCTGTAAAGACGTCACCTCTAGTCAGTTTAGCATTTTATAGACTACCAATGTGCTGACCAGACTGTGGCTTTGTGAGTAAATGATAAGCATATGTCTGTAGGCGTGATTTCATGGCTTAAGTCATTGCCAAAGAACAAGCCCTTGTGCCAACATTTCCCTAACAACTGAATTTTCATCTTTCAGTCTATTTAGAGAACTATTCACATTAGGGGATTCTTAACTGTACATAATTTGTGTTCGTGTATGAATTTAAGGCCAAACAGCTCTTGAAAAATGACAGTAACACACTGTAAAAGCAACATTTGTTTCTGTTTCGCAGTCTCACCTTTGCTTTTCTTGTGTTTTGTGATAACACTCCCTGCTACGAGAGGTTTTCCATTTGAACTTTGGCTCCCAGCTACAGTATCTGCTAATGTGTAAGTCATCCCAGTAGATACTGTTACTACTCGGGCTCAGTCTCATGGTCATTTATCTTTACACTGAAGTATTCGGCAGGCCTTACTACTGCTATTTGGAATATGTATTGGTGCAGTTTGACAACAACAAAAAAAAAAACAAACAAATGATTGTAATGTTGAATCTTGTGTTAATAGATGTAATTTGTATTGTGAGTTTTACAGTATATGGTTCTACATGTGTAATGTGAGATTGTACATATGTTTTGTGAGTTGTTGAGTTTTTAATTTGTATATTACCAGTTGTGTTTGAATTTATCACTCCAGTTTTTGTACATCCGATGTTTTGGTGAATGTGAACCTTTTTTATTTTTAAAAGGGATTTTGCCAAAAACATGAACACCACAGAACAGAATATTCTAAAACAATACACACACATATTCATCACTTTTTGCTTACTTGGTTGTAATCTAAGTGAAACGTCCTGAATGCAGCCCACCTTAGCTAGAAAGGGAATGTAGGAACGTGTTTTGGGGTGTTCATGTTTTTGAGTTTCAAGCACTTTATGTTTTCTTTTTCATTTAGCTCTTACTTTGTTTGAAATTCTGTGTCAGACTTGTAATGGATAAAAAAAAAAAAGAATAAAAAAATAAATAGCTGAACGGGAAATGCCAGAAAGATCAAACTGTGTTTGTATGTAAAAGCAAATGTGGTGTTACACGCCAGCTGTTTATAATGTAAATTATTTATTGAATAAAAGAAAATGTCTTGTTAATGAGGTGCCCTCTTGTCTCATTTGCTTCTTCCCTGAGAGCATTTTTTGAAAATCACCACTTGTGTTGAATTAATACAGTTAACAGTGTGTGACTGCCCCCTGCTGTAAAGATGTAGTGATGAAGGAGAGCAGATGTTCATATCTATGCTTTGGCCAGTGTTTATATATCTTTATTTTCTTAAGAAATTGTGTTAAGAATGGCCCTCACCTTTTACTTTTCAGTCAGTTTTTTAAAATTAAAAGTAGGACTTAAAAGCTTTGTATAGAGTAGCTGAAGGTAATTTTTATTAAAGTTAAGGATGAGACTCTTTAGTGTTGTCAAATAAGTAATATGATATATGATGTCTAACCATAATACCCTCCCTCAAGCACAGAATCGACCAATAGCAGACCTGTAAAGGTGTTGTGTCATGGTTGAATCACAGCTTCATGCACACCTTGATTAAAATTAACTTTCTTTGATTGTATTTCTTATATTTGATGCAATATTGTAACATGCAAGAGGAAATATATTCCTCCTACAATTATAATGACAGTATTAACCAACATGCTATTTGAGATATTATTCCTAAAAATCTTAAATGAGTTTTAAAGTTGAACTATCTGTTCACGCTATATAAATTTTATAAATGCAATTTCTGGTCATTGTTTAGATGTTAGAATAGAGACTACAGGGATCGACCTAAAAATGGAGCGTTTTCATAAACAAAATATTGGCAAGTTTATATATTTAAAATCTTTGTGGTAACAATTTACATTAACTCCCCTATTTAGCTTTAAAAACTCAATAAGTGGTTTATAACACACTATAATATAGTTTTAAGCAGGTAGGTGTTTATTAGTATATTTGTCAACAACTGGAACTCCTGTGAGCACCAATAAGTGGATACTGGTATATAAACTGATAATGAATGACAATATAGTAAAACACAGTTGTAATAATATAACAAGTCTTCACAAAAGAAGTTATAATTGATGACAAATACTGTACATTAATAAACACTTAAAATGTCCTTATATCTGCTTAGAGCTACATTATAGTGTTATAAACCATTTATTACTGTTTATATACTGCTTATAAAGATAAATAGGGGGACTTTAAGTAAAGTGTCACCCAGATGATGTCATCTATCAACTGACCATCAGGTAGCAGCTTTATACATACGAGCCCAGAAAATCTATTTTAAGGCTTTTGAAGCAATGACACTTCAGAGTTTATATGGTGATGCAATTAATAATCAATTAAAAGTATTTTAATCAAGTCATCTGTTAGGAAACGAACACACGTCCATTGTGTAACAAAGTTTATTACATATGTCCAAACATATGTACAGCACATTTCTCATGAAGAGTGGTTTTGTCACAAATATAAATTATTTAGACTTTCTTAAAGAACATATGATACAGGAACTGTAGCTTGCTTGATGTGGAAGAAAGAGGTGCTGGCTGTTCACTGTAACAGGTTTGGCTAAGTGCCCTGGACAAAACACACAAGATTTCTTTATATTTATATTTTCCCTCAAATCATTAACTCTGTCGGAAAACACAGAACCGCACAACGATTACCAAGATACATGGTCCCTTCACCCTTCAGTCATTCAGAGCAATTTCCTTAAAATGTGACTGTTTAATACTACATCCTGCTTGCCCCAGTACTGTCCATGAACCAATATACAGTATGATAATACACACATAAATAAGGCACAAATGGAGAGGCATAACAAACAAATGAGGGCCAGAGCAGGGCCAGATTTGGCACAGGAAGAGTGACAAAAGGTAATAAACATAATGCAATGTCTTCAGCAATTTCCAGACAACCTTTTTAAGAACCTACCAGCAACAGCACGACTGTCTGTCAATATGAAAAATATTGCCAAACCATACATTAGGAAAGAAATGTTTTAATCATGTAGTATTCAGAGATAATTGAGTAGTTATAGGTGGAAAATGGGTGAATTAATCTACACTGAAGTACCGTTTTTAACCAACATAATACTGAAAGGCAAAAATAAAGGATTGTTCTAAGTCATAGTGTTATGAGCCTTTGCACATGTTGCAATAAATACTGCTTTACAAAGCTTCCATTTCATTGGGTCTACTAATAGGAAAGTGGTTATAGTGAACAAAGCAAGAGGATTTGCAATGATTTTTATAGCTACACAATTACAGAAATAATGATTATCTGTACACATGAGAAATATGAATTTGTTAAAACCTTTTTAAACTTCTGTTACGTATGAAGAGGGAACTTACTGGCTTGATAAATCATTCAAATTTAGGCTTGGGCCGTCCCATTGTGCCACCATTTTAACCCACATGGTGATGCTCCATGATTCGGTTCAGCTACATGTTCAAGATGAACATTTTGAAGGTGCAGATGATAACACATTACACATTCTTTTGTATTGAAATCTTCTAATGACATCATTTGCATGACTTAAAGCTAAACACAAAACATAATGTCCATGTCATGGTTCCTTTGGGAATAATCCCATACATTTACCATTCAAGAAAGGCCAAAACCTTCAGGCACTTTTAGGATTGAGATCAGTCATCATCAGTTCATGTATCCTAAATCTTCCTTAGATAATAGTCCATGGGACTAAGAATCCATAAGCATTCCACTTAGTCTTATCATGATTGACTGATCGAGTCAATTCATTTAAATAAAGATGCTCGTTTTAGTTTTTTTCATCATAAAGATGACAGGAGGAAACAAACTTCTTCCTTCAGGGCACAAATCATTCACAGTCAGTCACTGTGGGGGGGGGGGGAAAAGGAGCAAAATAGTTTGGTTTTGCTGGAAAAGAGGGTACATGTTGATTCCCTTTCCAACTGTGAGCTTATGATTGGCGAGTCCAGACTTGTCCATCAGCAGCATGTGGCTTTGACCCTGGACAAAACACCCAGATCAGTTTCTTAGCCAGCCCTGGCAGACTTTATGTTTTCCTGTTGTTCCAGTTTGGGTCTGCGGCGGCGTTCGGCTCTGCAGGCCGCTCCAGTGGTGAGCGGGAGTCCTGGGGAGACTTCTGAGCCGGTGGGGAACGAGGGTCCAACAGAGGAGAAGGTTTGTCGGGATGGAAGGGCCTGCTGTAGTGCTCTGGCCCTGGTGGGCCTGTTGGCCTGTGCTCTGGCATCCTCCTGAAGTCCTGAAGAGGGCCTTCTCTTCCCTGGTGGTAGTTGGGACGGAATTCATCAGGACGTCTTCTTTTGGGGTCTGGATGCCTGAAATATCACTCACAAAAGTTTCTAAAAGCTCACATTTTAAAACAACTACACCAGAACATATGAGCGGGTTTGATCGACTCACCTGTCGTAATAGGGTCGGTGACCCCTGTGGTCCCGGTCATTGCTGTACTGATCGTATGGCCTTTTTCGAGGGGAGCTGTTGTTGCGGTAACTGCCTGAGCTGCGATAGGAGTCTCCGTGTGGACGTCGATCACCGTAGTGATCCTTGTAGCGATGCTGGTCGTACTGATGATGCCTGTCTCCCTGCCATGACATGTTGCTGTTACCAGGGTAACTGTATTTACGATCCCTCTGCCAGTCTCCCCTATCTGTAATCAAATATATACAAGATGATATTAAATGATGTATAATTTCTATGTCTATATCATAATTCGGTGTATGATTTTATTTATGGTGTCCACACGTACCATCATTGCCAAAGTGCCGTTTGTTAGCCACGTTGTAGGGTTCTCTGTGGTGTCCGTGGGGTCCCGACTGAGTCGAGTGAGATGCAGATTTAGAGGATGGCTGAGTCCCTGTGGAGTCTCGACTGGAACCAGAGGGCTCTGGTCTGAAAGGTTTTCCTCTCCCTGCAGGGTCCTCCTTCTTCTTATGCTCCTTCTGCAAATGTCACAGATCAATTTCAGTGTTGGTAGAGACATAACATTCGCGCCCTTACACTCGAGTGTTAAATTTGAGACACGAGCAACTTGCCTCTTCCTCATGTGATCGTTTCTTCTGTGCCATTTTGTAAAGCTTGTGAAGCTTCCTCGCACCAAACTCTGTAAACTTAGACACAAAAATCCAGAGGTTTCTGCCAAAAAAGGCACAAAATAATCATTAGCAGAGTTTAACAGCTTAGCTTCATTATTACTTCAACAAAGGTCATGTATAATCATCTTACCGTCGCCATGTTTTGACATGTTCGGGGTCGCTGTAGGCTTTAAGGCACTCTGTGATCCGGTCTCCAATCTTCAGTAGGCATGTGCGTGTGTGCTGGAGCTGCTCCTGGTCAGACAGGCCTTCGTCTGGTTTATCCAGCTGCTTCAGGGCCTTTTTTACTGGCCTCATGCGCTCCTTACACTAGACACATGCACAAAATGTATATTATTATATTATATTATAGTATATTATATATTAATTATTATAAGCACTGCTTGTTGGACTGCATGGTCCTCACATTCACACCAGACCCTAGGAAAACATTATTGAACAAGAAACTCACAATACTGAATGTCTCCTGGTCTAGTTCATCATCCTCCTTTCCTTCGATGGGAACAGGTTCGGACCCAGCTGTAATGTGAACTGGGCCTTGAGTCTTCTTCCCTTTGGCTCCTTTAGGCTGAAAGAAAAAAAAAAAGAAACACAAGACATCACAATGATGTGCAGTATACCAAATAACAGAAGTGCAGTGAAAAAAGAAATGAATTTGAAACAGTTTGAGCAAAGCACACACGTTAAGGTAACAAACGCTTTATTGAAATACCTTTTCTTTTCTGGGCTTGGTACCCTTCTTTTCTTTGTCCCCTTCCTTCTCTTTTTTCGGAGTTCCCTGTTTTTCTTTGTTCTCTTTGTTATCCTTTTTCTTTTGTCTCTTTTTGGCAGGGGACTTCTCTGTTCCATCATCCTGCTCAAACACGAGACACAACAGCAGGTCAAACACAAGAACACAAAGACTGTGGCTTCTTGCTTCTTCTATGGCTGAATTATACTTCTGCGTCGAGGTGTTGTAGTGGTTACTCTGTAGTTGCCGACATCTGATTTACCTGAAGTAACTGTGTCTATATTTTGACATTTTACTTTGTTATACAATGCAGCAATGGCTTTGATAGATTACAAAATATAAAGAGTCAATTGTTACTAAGAAAAAAGTTCTTGGTAACAATAGACGATAGCAAATTTCTTTTCCTTTGTTTGATATCCTCTTTGTTATCCTCCATGACAACAAAGACTCATGACACTGCAGTCATATTTTTTAAGAGGACCACATCAGCTACAATGGGACCCTGCATATACTTTACCTACAGAACCATCACATGTACATGTAGGCGCAAGACAACCTCAGTAGAGAAGCATAATTGAGCCTATACCTACAGTATATATGGCATGTTTCAGTGTTTCTGTCATGGCTAACCTTGACCTCGCCCTCCTCAGACGGGTTGTCCGACAGGCGGGGGGAGGAGATGTCATTGCCCTGATCATCCTTGAGAATCTTGTCCTTTTTCACCCGAGGCTTTCTCTTTCTCACTTTGACCTTTAGAGAAAGAAACTTGGATGAACTTGGTGTGTGGGTGGTGGATCTCTTGGTGGAGATCAGAACAGTGTGGATGAGTTACTCAGTGATTAATATCTGCATACCTCCTCTCCTGTTTTGGACAAGTCTGTGCTGTCTTGTTCTTTTTTCAGCAGCTTGAGAAGATACTCAGCTCTCGCCTGCAACTGCTTAGCTTGAGGCTTCTTGCTTGGATCATCTGGCAGAATCTGTGCAGAGGTACGTAAATGTTAGACTGCTTCATTCATATTCCAGTACACCATTTTTAAGAGGTGCTGATTTTGATTTTCAAACTGTATTTTGACATGTAAATGTCTTTTTCAAAGCTTTTATATTACCCCGACAAGCCAGGTGTAGTCTAAATGCTTACAATAACAGTAAGAATTCAAGATGAGTGTGTGCTTGTGTTTATATATTTTTTTTTATTCCTCGTCATGGAAAAACTATGACCACTCAGTGCTAAAGGTAGAAAGATATTTGCCTTTTCAGCCAGCTTAAGGTCAGGATCCGTCTTGATCAGATCCCAGTTGCTGAAGCCGTGTTCATAGATGCCAAGTAAAAGCTGAATGTCATCCTGCAGATCCCAGTCAACATCAAAGTGGGCTACCTTGACCCTGCATGTCAGCTTAAACCTGTGGGAAACAGATCAACGTCAAATTTAATCTGCAGCACGGAAGCACTCTGCTGAACATCTTCTCTTAAACATAACACAAAGGCCTGTGCTCCTTCTTCAATTTGCAGTGGTAGCTTACTTATCCCTCTCTGCAGGGTTGGAGGGCACGACTTTGTGCAGAGGCTCAAACTCCTCCTCGTGCTGTATGATGGACTTGGCGTTGACTTGCACTCCTGAGATCTTGATGTTAATTCCTCTCCGTTTCCCAGGACCTTTGGCTGAAATAATAACATGTGTCATTTTCAGTTTTAGAAAACACTGCATATTTCAAGATCCCTACACAGCTACAACCAGCCTACCTTCAACTGGGTTCTCTTTAAGGTGTTCCTCGTGCTCCTGCACTGCAGCTACACAGCTAGTGTGTATCAGTTCACCAAGTCTCTTCAGGTCTGCTATTGACTTGTCCACCAGCTCAGAGTCTCGGGCAATGGCTTCTAACCTGCCAACAGAAAAGAGCACTTTATTGCGTGGTTTCTCAGAAGTGATAGAAAAGAAGCCGAAACAACTTAACTGCTCCTTGTTTAGCAATCAAATGATCCATTTATTTATTGATATGATTTAACAGTGCGCTTACCTTTCAAGTGGAGATCCAAATTTCTTGTATGCCTTAATGAACCTGTTAATAATATGATTATGAATACATTTTTAATTGTGCTCCTGAAAGGACTCCAACAAATCAAAGCAGACAAAAAAACTTTGAAATAATTTACCTGCGGATCTCTGCATCAGTGAAACCCTCCACGTTGTTTTTGCGGGCTCGAGGTCTGCCTCTCTTCTTTGGCTTCTTGTCATCGTCACTGTCGTCAGTCTCGCTCTCAGAGCCTGATGAGCGGTGCTTCAGCTTGGAGCCCACATCACTGTCACTGTCGTTGGCCTGAGCCTGAAAGACACACAGGAGTCGCACTTTTAGAAATCTAATAGGCCTGATTCAAAAGCTGAGAGATTGCTTGAATGCAAAAGTCCATTGTAACGTATAATCCAAAAGCAATCAGCACTGGCAAATGGAAAACAGGATTTCTTTTGGCCAAATTAATCTGGAATTCTCTTCCTACCCGCTTGTTTGAGCTCCTGCTTCTGGGCAGCATGAAGATGTCCATTTCCCGCTGCTTCTCCTCCTCCTCAATTTTGCGTCGCTGCTCCTCGGGGATGATATCATCCCAGTCCCGTATGGGCTTCTCCTCAAAATCTGGAGTGCTTTCTTCCATGGTAGAGAAATTAGCCACCTGCAGCAATATGCAAAGGAGAAACAAAGGAAAGACTGAGAAGTTGAAAGAAAGCTGGATGCTTGACAGGGGCTGAAAGTAGATCTTTAGATACTGTACTGTAATGAAACAATACAAAACAATAAAAACTTGAAGGTACCTTAAACTGAGATAGAAGTTCATCTGTGGCACTTGAGCCCTGGTCACTTTCTCTTGTTTCAGCCAACCTCAGGATCTCATCGATGTCCATCTCCTACAGAAACAAAGACATTCTGGTTTAAACATGTAACATAAAAGTTCTCAATGCACAGAAGATAATGGAGTCATTGTAATACCTGTGGTTCAGACTCCTCTCCTTCTGCCTCTTTAAAGAGCTCTTCTGCACCAAACTTGAGGATAGCTGTCAGTTCTTCTTTGTTAAACGGGTTTGAACTGTAAGACAATGCAGCAATGTTGAACATACAGAGGGATTCGGTATCTCAAGGAACAATCAGCAAAATCCAGTAACTAAATTTCTTACTTTGTGTTTCCTGAGTTGCTGTCTAGCACAGTTCGACCGGTGGTGTCCATTCTCTGAATGACAAGATGGTCCAAAACCATCTTCTTCTTTGCCCTCTCAATGATGTCTTCCTCCACTGTTCCTTTGGTGACCAGTCGATATATATTCACCTATGAGGGGAAAGCATGGATATGTTTTTCTTATTTATTTACCAATCTCACAAATTATCCTGCAAATTTATAGTTAAAGTCATCATAGTTTACCTGTTTCTTTTGGCCGATCCTGTGAGCTCTGGCTTGTGCCTGCAGATCATTTTGAGGGTTCCAGTCAGAGTCAAAGATGACTACAGTATCTGCTGAGGCCAAGTTTATCCCTAAACCTCCAGCTCTTGTGGACAACAGAAAGCAGAAGTCCTAGAAAACAGATGAAACCATCAATACAGATCTCATGCTAAGAAAAAAAATGGAGATAATAAACTGAGTCACAGCAGTTACACGCATCATCTGCTACTGCTCTCAAATAAATATGTCCAAAAAACATCATGTGTGAATGTTAAAAAAGAAGTATCATTCTAATGAAATTTTGCACAGACTGTGATATCCTAACAATCAAAAACGTGCATCTGACATTTAATTTTTTCACTGAAATATTTTATTTTCTGCGGTTTGAACAGATATTTTGTGCCAAATCAAAATTTCAGACTTAAAATCTCTGTGACAATCAGTTAGTGGTGTAAAGCCTTTGGTATACATACCTCTGAGCCTTCTGCATTAAAGTGGTCAAGTGCTTGCTTTCGGATTTCTCCCTTTATGGAACCGTCCAACCGCTAAAGAGGACAGAGGCAAAGAGAGATATTTAACCTCTGAAGATTTCCTGGCCTGCTGTCTGCTATACTAATCATCATCCAGCTTTACAAGCCATTGTGCGGCGTCTGCATGCTCAGATTGATCACAACAATCTTCAAAGTCTAAGTCAGCAAAAAAAAAACCCGAGTTGAGTGACTTGCAGGAGTCATGCTGGTCTTCAGCAGAAAATAGCTTGTTGATATAAATAACCACATGAACTCTCAGCCTGGCGGAGTATGTGTTCAACAACACTGACATCTGATCCTCATCTGAGTCAAAACACCCCCCCAACAACTCCAAAATCCCCTTCAGTATAAACACCAATAAATACAACAGTCAAAAACTTCAGTATGTCCTCATAAACTGTCAGTCTAGAGTCAATTTCTGGAGATAATGGTGATGCAGCTGGTTCAACTTTTTAGAAAAATCGATAGTGGAGCCCTAGGGAAGCATAATTAGTATTAACTGTGAATTTTTATGGTGATTATATGGTCAACAATGAATATCTTTCAGCAAATTATAATACAAAACGCAATTTCTCAGTTTTAAAATTCCATCAAATACTTCCTTTTTGCAGAAGTGCACCAGACCTTTGTCCTTTTGATCTATAATAAAGTAACTTGTTAAGCAGGAAATTGTGTACATCTCATGGAGATGTTTACTCTGAAACAACTACAAACTTGTATCAGGTGGAACTTTGATTTTTAGATGCTGATGCAAACTGTGGAATTGCTCAGATTGACTACAAGCCAAACACAGTGGAAATAAATGTCGCGCTGACAGTGCAATGTTTTACATGCGAGTCCTGAGTGAAATCTGAATTCAACTCAAAATTGTGCAAATCTGACCTGGAATGGATAGCGTCTCTTGGAGAGGTATTCAGCCAGAATGTCCAACATCCTGACCATCTGGGAGAAGATCAGGACTCTGTTGCCTCTTTCTCTGAGCCTGGTCAGCAGCTTGTCCATCAGCACCAGCTTCCCGCTGCCCCGCACGAGACTCTGACATACAAAATTACAATGTGAAGACTGAGATTCAGGAAAAATTAAGTAGCACTGAGCCCACTGTTGGGACTGTCGTGTTTTCTTCTATGTTAAGTCAACTAGTTTCTATTGTAGAACAGATTATCCTGAGGTGATGCTCAGAGCTAAAGAGGGTTCATAGGGAAACATACCTGCAGGTAATCCTGTGGTGTTTCAGTCTCTCCATCCTCAGGCTGTTTAATGAGGAAACTATGATTGCAGCACTTTTTAAGCTCCATAACAATGTTCAGGAAGCCAGCGGAGCTGCCCCGGGAGCCTTTGGAAAGAGCTTTGTAATTCCTTGTTAAAATCCACCTGGAAATATTCAGGAACAAATTAAGTTAATGGAGAGGAAAAATGCAGCTACTGTATATTTAATAGTCATACAAGCTGTAATTGTGAAAGACAGATACAATAAAAAGGTTACAAAGGACAGAAATTAAGGCAGGTACAATAAAAAGGTAACAAAAGACAGAAATAAAGTCATACTTGTAAAATTGTTTCTGCTGTGCGGACATGTCTACACGGAGGATCTGCTCCACCTTGGCAGGCAGGGATTTTTCCACATCTTTCTTGACACGTCGGAGAAGGAACGGCTCAAGGACTTTGTGAAGACTCTGATAACCGTTCTCCCTCCCTTTCCCATGCTCATCTTCAAAATCCTCCCAGGAAACAAACCTGGTGAGCACAACAGAGATAACAAACGTCACTCATCCTTCCCTGGAATTCAAACTGATAACTTTTCCACTGCTTTTTTTTTCTCTAATAGTCTAAACTAGTACGCACTTGTCAGGCATGAGGAAGTGCAGCAGTGACCAGAGCTCTTTGAGGGAGTTCTGCAGTGGAGTGCCAGTAATGAGGAGTCTGTGGTTAGACCTGAACTCCATTAATGTTTTATACAGCAGGGAGTCGTCATTCTTCAACCTGTGAGCCTCATCAACACCCAGGAATGCCCAGTTGATGTTCCCAAGCACCCCCTAGAGTAAAATATTAAGACACAGTAAGTGATTGATTCTCTTCATGCACACAAATACTGTGTGGTAAAAATACACAGACCACTGCACCTACCTTGTCTTTAAGTAGAATTTCATAAGTGGTTAATAGTGCATTAAAACGGATTCTTTTCGTTTGATGGTTCACCCACTCGTAGTCACGGATCTATTCAAAACAGAAGCAATGATACAAGTTTATCTAACCAACTCTGGAGATACCCTCAGATCATCAATATACAAAAAAAACCCCTGCAGATTAATTAAACCTACTGTTTTCCTGCTCATGACGTCACCGAGGTAGACCACTACATTCATATTTGGCGCCCAGGTGTCAAACTCCCTCTGCCAGGAAGTGAGTGTGGACAGAGGCACCACCAGTAAGAAGGGTCCATAGAGTTGATGCTGATGGAACAGGTAAGACAGGAAGGAGATGGTCTGGATGGTCTTTCCCAGTCCCATTTCATCAGCAAGGATAACACTATTGCACCTGAGTAGAAGGAAGAGGACACTTTTCTTACACAGCTCTTCTTTTTTTTTTTAACAAGTTCTTTTTAAATGAAGTGACTTAAACCACGCAAAGTACTATATTTAATTGCACAGTACCTGCACCACGAGTGAGCCAACCAGTTCAACCCAGCCAGCTGATAATCTCTCAGCTGTAGGGTCTCATCTCCAATATATGATGGTTGTTTCTTCAGCGGAACAAATCTTGGCCTTTGCTTTAACACCTGAGATCATAGTACGAAAACAAATTTCTTTAATTATAAGCAACAAATTGAATTTTGTTTCATTTCAATTTAAGATAATTAACTGGAGATTTGAGCGTGTGAGTTCATTCTGGTTTGACTCTCACCTTGCAGTCTTTAGAGGGGACGGTTTTGCTGGAGTTCCGGTTTGTGAAGCTGTCTATGCAGTGCTGAAACTTCTTTCTAACCAGCGCCCCATCTTCCCAGCTGCATTCTGAATAAGGTAAGCCCATCCACTTGCATAGATACTCAGGCTCATTGGAGGATGGTGTCTTGTGACTATGAGCTGCAAGTTTTAAAAACAGACAAATTTGTAGACATTTGTGAAAAATGTACAAGAACAGACGACCATTAAAAAAACAAAAAAAAACCCAAAACAGGATGTTGCAGTTATGTAAAAATTTAGAAACGGGACTTACAGGGGAAGTCAGAGGATCCTGGTGTCTTTCCTGTTTTTGTTGCTGTTGATGATGGAATTAATTTCAGGATATATTAAATAAGCCGTTACACATATTAAGCTAAAATCTGCAGCGTTACTAGAAAAGCTCTTACCGATGATACGCTCCACAATCTGGAACTGCTTGTTCAAGTCAACAGTGAGCTCCTGTTGGCAGTTATGAAATTCAACATCCTCAGGGGACGCCCTCCTCAACCTACAAACACGGATATGATAAACTTTGAAAATTCTTTAAAAAAAAAAAAAAAAGTGCAGTTGTAAATAAAACCTGAATCTAAAAGTAAAGATTTTCACCATGAATTGAGCTCGTCATTCTTCTTTTTGAAATTGTCCAGTTTCTTGAGTCCCTTGACCTTTTGCTGTGTCAGAGAGTCCATGCTCTCCCATGTGATGTGGATGTAAGACCAGCCCTTCCACTTGATCAGATACTGAGCCTCCCCCTCCTCGTTCTCGGGGTCGAAGCCTTCACACGGGTCCCCATTTTCCTCCATAGAATAGACAGTTGTGGAAGCCCCCGTGGCTTGAACAGCAAATAAATAAAATCACATTTTAGACCTTGTACATTTCATTACTAACTGTGGTAAAAGGTATATTATTCTCAATGGCGAGGGACAAATTAAAATGCATCACCTCCTTTTTTGCCTATCCTGGCGTCCATCACTTTCTCTATGGTCTCACTGTCGTCGTCCTGCTGCTCCTCGCCCGCGTCACCCGTCATTTCAATCAGGTCATCAGAGTCTGTTTCAAAGTCATGTTGGTCTTCTTTATAACTGCGACACAACAGAAAGACAACAGATAGAGGTCAAGTGGATCCATGTGATCAATCAATATGAGATATGTACATGAAACATTTTAAAATACTATTTAAGTAATTACACAACACTGTCTCAGTAATAACCGTGAAGTAAATGTGCCAAAAATGGATCAAAATCTCCATGAAGAAAAAAAATGAAAGGTTCAGAAATGCACCTTTTGACTTTTGTTGCTCCCCTTCTTCGAGTCTGTCTCTTTGGAGTGTCTTCCTCATCCTCGTCATCGTCGTCGTCGTTGTCGTCGTCGTCATCGTCGTCGTCATCGTCCTCGGCAGATGAGTCCTGTTTCCTGGACTTCCTTCCTTTTTGAGACAGTTGTTTTTTGCCTGTTGATGATTTGGTCTGAGGTCTGTAAAACATTAAGTTAAGCCGAGAAACAGGCAGACCGCTTAGAGATAATGATCCAAACTCCTGCTTCATCTTCACAAACCTAAATCGCCTGACTGCAGCTGACGGCCAGTGTAGACAGTTTTTTTTTTTTTTTTTAACAATTTGAAAAATATTTGTATCATATTTTATTATTTGACTGAATTTTTAGACTTAAGAACATCTGGCTGCAACATTCAGATATATAAATAAACCAAAGTAAATGATAAATATGCACTGATCACACAATATGGAATGAACTTGAGATGACCAGTGGGTAGCTGTCTGATGGCCAGGCCTCGCTACACTCTTACCTTCTAGCAGGAAGTCGTCTGGATCTAACTTTTTTCTCTTCCTGCTCACTGTCTGCACTGTCGGAATCCTCCTCCTCCTCCTCCTCCTCCTCCTCTTCATCATCATTTGAGTCATCATCTTTCCAGATATTTCTTACAACAAAGAAATGCCACAAGTTCACCCTCAAGGCCCATCACCACTATTTTACCTTTTTTTTTTTTCAATTTTCATGACATACTGGCCATAGGGTGTTGAACACAACCCAATTTGATCATGGATAAGCCGCTGATCTGACTGATCAATTTTGATGTAAATGCATAACATCACCTGGCTGGCTGAAACTAACTGAGCCCATTTGGAGCAAACAGATACCCATTTAAAATTAAGTATAAATGATAAGAATCACAATATGAACACAGACTGGCAACACAATGGGCCTCATTCACCAATATGTACGTAGAAATGTTCTTACTTTGCCGAAAAATAAGTGCACACGCAAAATTACCATCAGGTTCATGATGCACCCACGGGCCAATTATATTCTTCCCACCGTACTTATGTTAGTGAATTAAAATCATTCTAAATTGACAGGTGCGTGCCCGCTATAGGTAATTAGCATACTACCACACCATTTCTCTATATAAGGAAAGCTCTGTTGGAGCGGTGCGCCAGTGGAGAGAGCTGTCACTCATTGCAAAGAGGGCTGTGATGGTTAAAATGTAGTGAAATGCAAACAATAGTTTCAGAAGTAGAAGCCAGAAAAGGCAGACTTGGCTGATAAACATGTCATTAACTGTTTGGAGCCTGATTATGAATCCTGTATACAGCCTGCATACCTGTTGCACCACTATCACACAGTAGGTCTGTTGGTAAAAAGTTGGTAAATGTGTAGATCTGTGGAGTTGATCTAAATAAATTTCTACTGCTGTACCAGGTCGTGTTTTGTCTCTGTCCACAACAGGCCTTGATGTAGTGAAAGTATACCGTCCCTCCCTGTCAGGCTGTGAGGACACTGAACAGGCTGCTGGTTAACCAGCCGCATATATCACAGCCAAATCTGATGGAGAAATTAATCGGTCTCACATTCCAATATGGAAATACTGATATATAAGCCATTGTCATCTAAAAGTGGGAACAGGACAATTTTAATATATTAATAATTTAATTCCATTTATGATGATGATTTATAGATTACAAGGTCTTACTTACTTATTCATTTTATTATTAATAAATAAATTGTGTATTAACAACAATTTCACAATTTTAAATGTTATATCTTTAGGTCCAATTTTTTCTTAAACTGTGGTACTTATATATTGTTTACATTGGATAAATATTGACTATATCGTTTTTCAAGACTGTGGGACGTTAATGATTTGTGCATACACATGGTCTAAGGCAGTTTAAATTTGTTCACAGACTAAGAATAAATTCAAGTAAGAACATATTGATGAGTCCCGGATTTCCATTTAAAATGTTTGTACACACCATTTAAGCACAGATTTGTGTGTACACACTGTTTGTGAATGAGGCCCAATGACACAAACAGACATGAACTGTGAGAAAGTATCGTATGGGTCACATCCTTTCTATTATCTATTGTATGAGTTCAGTGTCTCAACATGGCATCATTCAAAAAGATTTAAAAGAATATGGTGCTGTACTCTCGAATAAATAATAAGTGACATAACAGCAATAAAATAATAATAATAATAATACAAATCACAAAAATGTTCACAACTTTGATACTTACTCCTTCTTTTTAGATCGTGATGTTTTCCTCTTAGGACTTTCACTCTCAGAGTCGCTGCTACCCTGTAAATATAGTTGCACAGCAGATACACCTTTCAGGAGGAGCTTCTTCCCTGAGTGAAAGGTGATAATGACACTTCTACATAATATCCACTAGATGGCAGCAGTGCCTCGTCTTTCAAACCACTGCAGTATACTGTATGTGTCTACATTGTTTTACTATTCTTGTTTGAGCCATCTAATTTAAACTGTCATTAATTATCTGCTTACCCCAGCTCCTATGTTTAATCGAGCCGGCTCCTGTCTGCTGCGATTTGACCTCCTGACCCCATACACATCTGGATGTTCTTCCCACATCTGTAATCAAACGACAGCTGCTGTCAGATAGCTACCGACTTTCTGCATCACTATACAAATTTAATACTACATACTAACAACATACTTTACAGTGTTGTACTAACAGTAACTGATACAATATGTGCCAACTGACTTCAAACTGTAACTTTTTAAAGCCAAATACATTTCACAGCCAGAAAGCAAATGTTTTTATAAAGATTTAATACTTTTTGTTTTCCTAAATTATTCTGTAGCTGTCTCGCCATCATTATTATTTTCTTTTTTTGCAGTTGAGACGCACCTTTTCCTTTCTGCATTGCATTGCAGGACAATTGTGTACATAAAAAACAAAAATCAAGCATCTTATTATGCATAACTTCTGTTCTGATATACTTAATTTTGTGAAAACGCTACATACATAGAGCCTGCTTAGAATTAGTGTGTAGTAAGGAATTGGGACACAGTCTAACACATTAAAAAAAGACAGGATGGCTTAAGTAAACCTTGCATAACTAAGGAAGCAACTATTAACACCCTGCAAGTTAAGCCTTCATAATAAGGTTTAGTCTGATTACACAAAGTTAACTCAATCATCATCATTAGAGGACAGGAACCTTAAATCTGCTTCAGAAATAGTACATCAGCACAGAAAACCTCGGTGCCTCTCTAAAGTTCAGTGGCCTTTACCTTCTTCACATCTGCCAGACGTTCCTTCTTTCTAACTGGCTTGTCTTTGACCTCTGCTGTCGTTTGCTGTGATTTGGACTCTGCAGACTCGCTCTCTGACTCTGAGTGACTCTCTGACTCTGAGGAGCTGTTTGACTCGGAGTTGTGGGATCTCCTCCTCCTCTCACTGCCATGCTCGCTCTCTGACTGACTCCCCGACTCCGACGCAGAGCGGTTGGATTCTTCTGACGCTGAATTGCTACAGGAACAAGAACATGTTCATTCTTTCCATGTTGCAGTGCATTTGCTGAGCTATTGCTTCTATATTTCTGTACACTCAGCAACAACATTGTGAGATGTGAGTTCAGGCCATAGAGGCGGCAACTTAAAAATGTCTAAAAATTGTAACTGTCACTAGGGAACAGGAAGAGCTTGATGGCATGAGGAAGTCTTATAATAATCTCATTCTTTCTAGAGGCACACAAATCCTCTTACAGTCATTTTGAAACGCCTGATCGTTCACACACCCACTCTTAGAGCTGCAATAGCTGCAATAGTTAAGGTATCACCTCTTGGAGTGGTTACATACATTGACTTATGTATAGCAGTAATATAATAGGAAAATACTACAACAAACATAATTTATTCTATGAAAAATAAAAAGGTTTAAATAGTGTCATAACTCCCACTTTTCATAGTCTAAAGGTGTAATCTAAAGGTTAATATATGAAATAATGCATCCAGTGATCAGACCACTGATTCCTAAACCTTTTTAGCTTGTGGTCCCTTAAAATGAAGCAATGTTTATTGTTTTTTTATTAACAAAATTGTGATTTCTTCTCAGATATTTTCATTTGGAGGATTTATAGAGGAATGAAGAGTTGAAAATCAGAATTTCTAAAAGGCTAAATATTGAAGAAATGTCAAAAAAATAAACATAACTTTGTGAGACAGAAGTGCTTTTTATCCTTTGACAATCATCCTGTGGCTTCTTGGTTCCCCTTTTGATGTAACGACCTCCTTGTAAGTAACCACTGGCATTACATGTAATTTATTCAAGACAAATATCATATGACTCCATGTCACTGCAAACAACGACCTTCAAATGTTTCAAAACCCCTTGAAAAGGAAATGTCCATCTCAAAGGGTATATCCTGATACAGTAACTTCTGTATCCAATGTATCCGTTTTGTATACAAACTTTCTTTAAGATGACAGTGAATTTATGTAATAAGGGCCATCAATGGATAAAATATCTTGCTTGGCATGCCTGCAGTAGCTTGTACCTTGGACACATGGGGGCACTGTACCCATTCAGAATAAATCTCTGCAAACAAAGCCTCACATGGCTAAAAATCAAATGAAAGTGTGTTTGTGTCTTTCAAAGATTAAGATTTGCAAACAGCCTTCCTTTCTCTGGTGGCTGTTTTTTAAGAAGAACACTCTTTTTTAAAGTTTGAGAGGATTTACATTTGTCATGTTCAATGTGTTAATAAGAAGCATTTCTATAGTCTGCCATTTATTCAACTATGTAAATCATATTGAAAGGGGACTTAAATTAAATAATTACATTGTAACTGATGACACAATAATGACACAACTCTGTTAATAGATTTCACAGCATGTCTCTTGTGCAGCTTCAATGACCAAACTCGGAAGTGCATGGCTCCTTCCGCTTTAAGTGAGGTCATAAATGGGCGGGACACGGATATAATCTCCAATTCCTATTGGCTGATGTGTTGCTAGGTGGAAATGTAGCCTATGGCAGTGCAGTGTTCAGGCTTTCCACTGTCTAAACGCTTCCTGTTCCTCCTCCATGTAGCAGAGTTTTAAATACAGATAAGTGAGCAAAGCTGGGCAGGCAAAGCAAGGGCCATTTTGAGACTAAGGAGAACATGCACACAGTGCTTCAGTAAGACATTATGTTACGCAAAGTCGACAGATTTTCTGTTGCTCGCTTGCTGCTCTGCATGCCCACAATGCTCATAGGTCAGAGTGACAAAGTTGGCCTGCTGACAAGAAGAGGGGAATATTTCACTCACAGCTCAAATACTAAAATGGCTGCCACAAGATCACACACACAAAAAAACTACAAGTGTGATGTAACCTGCTGCAGTGTACAGTCAGTAATATGCTTTGAGGGTTATGACCTGTTTTTAGCATCCAAACTTCTCTGTGTCTTTAGCTAAAAACACAACAGGCTATTGGGTTCAGGCAGCTTAATTTGTTGGGACAAAATGGCAGCAGATCTAAGAATTGAAGCTGGTATTGATATAGTGAATTTTATTAAATAAATGCTGGCCTCTTGTGTGGTTTCTGCATTCCTGACAACATGCAAATGATATGATATTAGTTTTTCAAAACATCTTTATTGATCAAAGTAGAATGAGGTTTCCACTGCTCTTGATGTAAGATTAAGATACCTGATGATGATAAATACACACACGTGCAAATATTCACCATCTTAAGAATAAGCAGACAATACTGTAAAAACAAATGTCACCATATTAAAAGTGACTCTTGGCCACAGGCCTTTAAGTATAATCTACCTGACAAGTAATACAATAATAGAAAATACCCAGATTTAAAAAGAAAATAACATTGTTTAGCAAAAGTATTTACAGGAATCAGAAATGTTAAAAACAGACACTTCAATTTACACATTCATCTTCACATGGCTAAATATTAACAAAGGCAAAAGATGCCTTTTTAACTTAAATGATACTTTAAAAAGACATATACATAAACATATGATTGAGGCCATCAATGGATAAAATATATTGCCTGCAAAGTGAAAGTAAGTAGACAAATGTTTAAATTGAAACTGTCCATTCACATAAGGCCCATAAAACCAAAAGTAAAAATAACCCTCTCCTGAAATAAAATATATAAAGCTGTGGGTTAAAATTATGTAACATTGTCATGTAGACACTGACATAACTTCATAACAAATGCAGAGTGTAGTTGTTTTAGGTTTTTCCATTTATCTAAAGTAAGACAAAATCATTAACAATTCATTAACATTATTAGGAATTAGGGCTTTTAATGAGCAGAAATAACTAAGCATGAGAAAACTTGAATTTCATAAAACTGTATAACTTGTTCAAAACTTTAAAGTACAGATTCAGATTAAAAAAGTAGGCCTTCAGGTAGAAAATAAAAACTGTAGCTACATGGCAAATATATTTCAGGTTTAACAACTAAAAAAAAAAATACTACAGAGTATGTTACATATAACTCATCCAAAAGACTGGATATGTTTCTGACCATATGTAACACCAAAGCAATACATTGTTTCTGAAATAAATAAAAACCAAACAACAACGTTGATAAAAATGGTGCATTGCAGTACCAACTAGTAAGACAAGGTCACATTACATTATAGCGATAGGAGACGTTTGTGACAAATCATCTGCAACATAATACAGGACAAATAAGTTTTCCTTGGGTCTAGCACATACATCTTGTGGGCAATGATCTCTTAACACAGGCCTGAAACCTCGGTATTGAGTGTAAGAAATGGTAGGAAAAATCAGGGTGTGGCTATTAAACAATAGCAAGGTCATTCATGACACTGGTGCACTTCATCAAAACCACGTCGCCAATGTATACACAGGTGATCAACCATGCTTGACAAGGTAAACAATCAAACCAGATATGAAAAGGGTAAAAAGAAGTATATGGATCATACCTTGATGCATTGCTTTGAGTCGAACCTTCATCCTCTTGTTTTTTGCTTTTAGTCTTCATCATCGTAGTATCCTGAAAATCTTTTTGTGATAGGATGATCTTTTGTCCAGGTATTTACTGTCAAAAAGTTGGAGGAAGCATGAACTATCATACAAGTCCCACAAGATTGCCTTTGCTCAGGTGGCAGTTCAATCCAAGGCGGTGCGACACGAGAAAAGTAAAAGTCAATAAATCGAAAGATTTGAGGATCATTATTTATCGCTTATTTAAATATAGCAATGAACAATGACAGGTGCTGTTACAATAAGGTAAATATCCAACGTATGTCTTTCAATATAGTCCACGGATCAAGCCGCATGCAATTAATTGTAACTGCGTCATCAGATGAAGGTTTGGAAAAATAAGATTTAAGCGTGAGAAAATCAGTAATTTAGGCACTACACAATGTAAACATACCAATTCAATGTGGAGAAAGGTGGTAGCCTATAAACGGACTATTAGATTCACGTTCGCTGTATCACAGAGTTTAAATAATTATCCGACTCGAGTAAAAAATGACAAACTAAAAATAATAACTTAGTAATAAATTAGAAAAAGAGGAGTCTTGTTTGAAAAACGTTGTAGGCCTTCACGGTCTTCATCTACTGTCATAGACTCAGAGCGACAGAGGCGAGCAGCAGCAGCACACTAAAAATGGAGGCGCGCCATGGCTGCCAGAGCCCAGTATGGAAAACAACGACAAGCACTCCCTCAGCACAGACGGCTCCAACGGCTCGAATAAACAGTCCAAAAACCACACAAAACGCCTAAATTCCCGTTAAAACACCGATCGTATGACCAGAGCCATAACTTATGATCAAAAAGAAGCGGTCTCAGCCGAAAAACAGGCAAGAAAAACGGTCTGACGAAAGCCCATGGCACCCTTCCTAAGGCTCAGCCGCCATCTAGAGCTCCTTCCTAGCTCTGAAAGCTTTGCCTTTGATTGACGTTATTTCCATTTACCCCACACTCAGGTGATGTTTAAGTCCCTCCCCTTTTATTATGTTTAAATTTCGCTTTTATATAAACTCACATATACTTTCAGCCCATATAACACAAGCCTTGAAAAGTGACACCTTTCTTCCTACTTCATTTAGGTAGAAAGAATACTGAGAGGCTGTGAAAGAATATAATTTTTTGCACCAATTGCATCACTTCCTGCTCAGACAGGAAGGAGGACAACCAGGAGCCATTTTAGAGAGCCCTTGGAAACCATTTCTGTTCAGACCAAATCCCCTTTTAACTATTTATAATGCTGTCTTCCCAAACAAGTGTTTTCTTCAACTGTTTTTAATTGATGAAGTTAGGATTTAATGGGACTAATAGAAGCACAAAAGGCGTAGATTAATCGACCATTAACCCTTTTATCTTATCAATCGAGGTGCTAATTTCATTTATAGGAAATTAGAATATGACAGCATTACTTTAGCAAACTCGTCAACCCAGTTCGGAGCTTAAGCACTTCCGCTAGCTTATAAATTATATTGGCAAACCTTGATGATTAGTGGGACAAAGTCAGTGCAAACGAAACTGATTTGTTGTATAGATTAACTGATATTAAAACCAACTGCTGAACTGCAAGACTTCAACGTTAACAAAACATTGCGCCAAGTATCCATTTGTAATTTCCAGGTTAAATCAGCTAATGAAACAAAGTCAGGAAAAAAATACGAGGACATACACTTTATTTAAAAACAACATTTGAATATCAAATGTACAAAGGCTGATTTTGTGTTTCCCAAAAACAACAGTGTAATTTTTCAACGAGTCCACTATACAGCCAGCAACGGTGTTCCAGTGTCCATGTTGTCGTAAAAAAATAAAAATAAAAATCCAAGTGTGAAAAATCCAGTCAGAAAAAAGGTTTCATCTTGTCAAAATTTGGCTAACTGCCAAATCACTTGCCATCTTCACGTTAAACAACGCTGTCTCCACTTCAGCAATATCCAGTTGAATGGGGTCTTGATAGGATAAAAAAAGAAGGAAAAGTTGTAAGCCCACAGTGCAACTGAAATGAGTAATGATTCACTGTCCAGCACTTAAAGAAGGCATGCTAAACTAGACTACAATTAATACAGATAAGTAACATACGTGGCTAGCTTTCAGTTGCGTTAGCTAGCACTGCGCAAGTGCATGTGTCATTCTGAAATACGAGCATTTGTAAGAATACACTATTGTTTAAAAAAAGTATTAAAAACGCTAACAAAGCCGCTATTCCCATAAATTGTAGCTAGAATCCAGCATATCGACTTGATATGTGGAACACATACTACAGATTGGGACAAGATTTATAATCAAGCTTCATAACTTGTTCTTTTTAGGATCAAAGCTGATGAAATACTGTCATACAGCCAAACTTTGACTTTGACTATTGAAAATACCAATAAGACATACAATACAACTTTTAATGAATCACATGAAATAGATTTGATAAAAGCTCCCACATGGGAATTGTTAGCATTAGATTATACAGTGGGAGATGCAACAAGCTATACTAGCAATGTAAGTTCTGTCAAATGTTTGTAAGCCACTCAATTGCTATGTTGTTTGGTCGATTCGAAGTTATCAGCAGAATGAAGTCTGAGTTGAGTAAATGCTCCAACAACTCACAACAAAAGCTCAACGACTGACCACCAGGGGTATGACGAGTAAGAAGTTAGCCTAAGTCACTCCATGTGTTATGCGTAAAACTTGATTACGCAAAAACCATGATGTTTAAACTAATTATGATCAAAACAACATAACACTGAAATATGAGCACACACTGCTGAAGTGTAAATTAAGATAAATTTCCTGGTTTGACAAAAACATTACCAGTCACCAAAGCCAAGGCATGACAGAACAACAGATGGAAAACACAATAGCATCCAATAACTATGAAAGCAACCGTTCAAACATTGCTAATTTTCATACATCCACTGTTCAAAATCAGAAAAAAAAAGTCCCTCATAGCTCTTTGAAGTGTTGACATACCACAGTGAAATAAAATAAAATGTGCCATGGTATTGGTCATGTTTTATCATGTTTTCAACTTTAAGGCCAAAAACATATCGGAGAATTTAGCAAAAATGGAGAATATAGCAACTTCTTGAAGAAATGTGGCTGTATGAGGCAATACTGCCAATGTCCACAAAAAACCACTGTAAATACATCTTAATTTATCGATAATGAATGTATGCAAATGATGAACATTCTTGCGCATGCACTACCATCTAGTTACATTTACCAGCTGCCCTTTAAACAGTGCCTTTGTTTATGCACTCTACCTGCTAACATCTGTCTTTTGCTAGCCTTAAGAACTCAAAGTGAATGGCATCAATGTAAATGTGGGCGGTCTGCTTAAAATAGAGGTGAGGAGTACTCAACCTCTAAAAAACTGAATGGATTAAAGGGAACAATCTCTCAAAATAAAATCTTCAGTTCATCACATTTTGTTTAAATAATCTGGTCAAACATGAAAAAAAACTTACAGAGCTGTCTTCTTTTTTCAAAATATGAAGATCTTCACACCAGTCCATGTCTGTGCTGTGGAAGAGATAAGGAGAGCAATGAATGATATCATACAGTATATCAGACACAAACAGAAATTGAAAACAAGTCAACCACTCAATTTGTTTGACCCTTTTAACTTGTTTGACTCTTTCGGTCTTCTGATTTTAAATGTAAATTGCAGCAGACTAAAATGATTGACAAAAACTACCAGCAAACAACCATTTGAATTTGATGAATGTGTTAACACAATTTTCTCTGACCTGCACAGTAATAACTAATGATCAACAGGTTACATTTTATACACATTCTATACACAGCCTACGCTCAAACTGATTGAAACAAATATGTTAAGCCTAAGTCTAGCTTTCATGTCTGTTTCATTAAATATTTTGATACCAGTAAAAGTTTTTCAAGTTTTTTTTTTTTTTTTTGTCTATTGGGAACCAAATTTCTCCATTAGTAATAGAACCCTAAAATGTGATTAACACGCTACTTCTCATATTTGACATCATTACTTCAATATTCCCAATCACTGTTACTAACAGGACGTATTGTCAGCTAACTGTTCTACAAGTTAAATCAACTATGTTTACTATGTATGTAAGGCCAAACACAACAAACAAGAATGTTCCTGTTACTATTATTTATTATTATTATTGTTTCACTGATGGGATTTGACAAATTATTGCAACTGATTACACGTCTTATTACAACAATAACTGCACCTGATTATAATCTCAAGCCATGTGAGGGGTTTTGGAACTAACACACTAGTACAGATGCTGTTCTGTTTTTTTTCCCCACCCACTAATGTGCAGATGTAACCAAAACATACGTCACCATGTGTAAGGTTGAAACTGGGGTGTGTGGAGCATTTCTTTGCTCTTGGTAAACTAATACATCTCAGAGTTGTCATATAACCAAATTAAACATTTTATATTGCTAAATGTATGGTTCTGCCTTTATGTTCTTTTTGGGGGGATTTCTAACTGTAGGCTCTTTGTTGTATGGAGTCTGCTTCTACAGGTACAAAATACATTTGAAGAGGGCAGCCAAAAAGTAAGCTTTTCTGTGTTTAGACTGACTTGGTTAAGTAGTGTCTATGGAAGATATGCATTGCTCCATTTAAAATACAAATTTTGATTCTCTCTTATTCATTACACGTGAACTGTGAAGTAGTGTAAATGTTTTGAAGATGCAAAATGGTTACATTATTAGGTATACATATTGATCACAAAGAGTAGGTATGTTGTTTACCGTTATTGTTCCAGACATCCCATATTGGTGCATGTCTGAATTTAACAAAGACTTTTCTAATATTTATTCCAACAACATTCTTTTGCCAACAAATAATATGACAGCTGCCAATAAGGGCAGGCAGTGATCATACTCTTGACTTTCATTGGCTGACCTCTGGCCTCTAACCCTGGCCTCTGAGAACTTTTTTCATGTGTTACAGATCAAAAGCAGTGGCATGAAGAAATAATGAACAAGACTGCTGTCATGATGCCCTCTACAGATCATGATTAAATTTGCATTTCTAGAATACTGTATGGCCAAATTAGCCTATAGTGCTTTACCAATTAATCTTGCAAAATACCACTACTTAGACAAGATCTAAAATTTTTCAAACCCTAAGTCTAAGAGGAGCAAAGTCAAAAGTAATCAAATTTGGATTGTTTGCAAAGGTTTTCAAACTACTGACAGATGCAGCATCATGCGTACAATATGTACATAGTGCGACTCTAGGTCTATGTTTATAACATTATCTGTGCCAACTAAGATGTATTAGGAGCTTTAGTTCAACTCTTTATTTTGAATACAACTCTACAGTTGAGATATAACACCAAAGCCTAAGTAATAAAATGATAAAGCGGTCCAAAGTACTTGTTTACAAAATGCAACCAATTACCCCACATGACACACCAACTTCAGGCGGGGGTGTATTAAGAGCGATGGACGATGCTGTACTACAACTACTTCGCAAAGCCAGTCTCTTTACAGCAAATGGAAATTAAACACGATCTGACACATCCTTTGGGATCGCACACCTACTAAATTCATTTATTGTCTTGTTCATTGCATTAAAACTGATTTGAGTGTAATGTGATTGATTTTCTTACACGGGACAAGGTTATGACTTACAAGAATAATCGTAAAGATCGTATGTTACAGGTTAGCTAGCTAGTCAGATGTCCATCACGAGCAGAGGACGGGTCTGAATCTTTTTTTTGGTAAACGACTTAATGTTTACTACAATTGTGTGAAGGGATCCATTATGAATTGTTTAGTTGTGTTAAGGTTAAAAATGAATAATTAATCCTGTCATCACTTTCATATACAAGAAAAGATGCCAATGCACGAAGTCAGGCACCGAAGACAACTATTGGTTGCATCTTGTGATTTTAAATCACATTTCAGCAGTATCCTAGGTTGTTAAAAGTTTATTTTAATGAAATTTCAAAACCACTTAAAGGTTTATCTAATCTAAAATTCATATTAATTTAATTTACACCTGACTATATATTTTTTTAAGTCAAGGAAAAATTACTCAAAGGGATCATGACATGTCATTCCGACTTTCCGTTACTGATCCTTTTGCCATTATTTGTAATGGATGTTTACATTGTCACTACATCACTAGGGGGCAGAACAGTTTCTTAATTTCAGGCAGGTCTGTCAGGGATTTTAGTCAAAAACAAACTTTTGTAATGAACGGAAAACTACATGGGAAATTAGATTATGCATGTCTCCTAATAATGACGTTTGAGTAAAAGCGGAAAAATGCACTGTTACCTGTTCTGTTTATTCAGTTTGTGTGCTCAGCAAAAACTTAATTAGACTTGACAGATTTGAAGAGTTCAATGCACAGATTACATGCAAGGAATCTTCCACAGATAATTAATCTATCTAAGAAATTATACTTACAAATCCACATTGCAGTGCGCATCAGCCACATCCATCAATTCACGACTCCATGGTGGCTAAATGGCAACCCTTTAAAATAGGAAAATCAAAGCTCAGACAGGAAATGTGACAACAGCACACCCTACTGGCTACGTGTATGTGGCAGTAAAGACAAAGACGCTACTAAGACTGCGAACAACACTGAAACTGCAGCCTGGACTGGTTAAAAATAACATACCATTTTGCTTGCGTCAGGTGATCTCCTTTCTTCTTTGACGAGAAACATCAAGGGGAATCCCTATAGAATACAAAATGTGATTATTAAGACTTGTGGTCAACGTTAACAAAACCAAACATACATAGGCTGTTTATTTTAAAGATCTTTTAAATGTTATTTTTTTAAGTGTTTCAAATCTAATTAACATATTAAGAAAATCATAAAGAAATGGGTGCATATTTTGTCGGGAAAATGCTACGTATTTGCTTCTATTGGTGGTTCATAAAAAAAAAAAAAAAGTCCTTAACAGTAAGATCCTACTGAGAATAGCTTAGAGAGGACATTTTGTTTTGTGCAGTGTGGTACTAATCCTTTGGATTTAACAATATATAGTTTAAGATACAAATATAGTTTAGAAAAGATTGTATATCATCTTGTTTTATTATAGGTAGTATTTGTCTTCACATATGGATAAATCCACACCTCGTCCAGGAGACTGTGATATTTTAAGATGATTTTATTTCTTTACATAATTTTAATACAGTATTTTGTGTTTCTTCAAATTCACATACTTGTGTTGATGCTTTCTTGCAGAAAAATCTCCTTTACATGTCTTGCAGATTTAATGTTACATGGAAAAGCAAAATTAATGTAAATATTTAAATTACTTCTCCATTCAGTACCTGAAAGGGTTAAAAGCCAACACCCTATTTTGTATTTCGAAGTATACCTAAGCTTTTTTAACATATAGAGCCTTTTTTGACAAACAAATCAAGTGTAGTTTATGTGTAATGTCTATAATGGAAGAATTGTGGGCAATAAACATATTTTTGAGCATTTTTATAACTTCTCACAATTTATTAAATCAATTATTGAATAATAAGTATTAAACATCTAACGCTTACTTAAATCTTGTCAGAGACTACATTGACACACTCTGTGGTAGGATAGTGTGTGAAATTGTCGAACTTTTAAATATTTTTTTTCAATTTACAATTCGAGGAAACCCCTCAAAAAACGAATATAGTAAAAAATTAACAAAATTACACTGAAGCTTGTTATGTTGATGTCACTCGGTCTCGATACAGCATTTAAAAAACGAAACATTTGCTTATTTTTGTTGTTTTTGTCAAACAAATTCAGACAAGGGCATTTGCCCTTTCAAGGACAAAGCAAATTTTAAATGCGTAGGTTGAAATAACTCCAAACAGGTCGAGCACAAATGTGCTTGTCCAAATATGAACGAAGTTAACTCGAAACATGGTTTAGCAAACATGCAAATTCCACCTTCTAATACAATATTATGAGCAATTTATACTCTCTAGACCGTTTTCTTTATTGTTCGCTGACAACACACCATGGCCATTTTTACAACACTGCGTCTAACTGTCGTTCTTTCCACCATATTGCCCTCCACCACTGGTTCGTATTTTACAGCTATTAATGTATGATTACTCGTAAGTTCTTACCCATTTCCAAGGCCGTGACTATCCCCCGTCATCTGCCGAGGTCAGTGGCGTATTTTGTGGCGATTTTCGTCGATTTGGTGGGTCTTTCGGCCGCATCGTCCCGCTCTTTCTCCTCTCCGTCCTCGACGCCTTGCTCCTCTGTTTGTGCGTGTCCTCCTCTCTGCCTCTCCCTGAGCTGATATTCTTCAGCGGCTCTGCCCACTTTGCTCTCAACGTAAGCCAAACTCCACTTCCTCTCCAACCTCGTCAAGCTAGCAATAGCAGCCCACTGAATCTGAAACCCGCTTAAACTCGTCCAAAACCCACAGCAACACATTTTAAACCTTTTTGTCTACCTATTACTGAATAACAAAACGAATTATATAAAGCCTATTGTTACAAAAGAACGGCTACACATAGCAATTTAGCAGTAAACCAGTCAAATCAAGCTAAACGTGAACGTTATTTAACGGTTATTGCGACCCACTCATACAGAAGTAACTTTAGCATTTTTGAAGATTTTTTTTTTTTAAAGACAAAGGTATCTGTGTGTCATAGTGGTGCATTATTACTGTAAATATATACAGATAGGCCTGAAAAATACAATTTCTCTGGGCACCACTGTGTCTACTTTTATGCTTCCCTATTATCAACAGCCCATATAGACTATATTTATGAATATTTGGTGTGAAATAACCAGTGTGTTTTGCCAGAAACACAGACCTCCCTTGACCCTGTTACTCTGAGAGCATTGTTAAGGTGAATGTGATGCAGGATTGATAATAGATTAGCAATAACATGTTTATTCCATGGTTTATGTGCAACTCAGTCCAGACATCAGACTTCCTGATATAGATGTAGGCTACCTGATTGCCACCATTTCACTGTGATTAGAGAATAATTGAGACAATGCCCCACTCCATTTTTGGAGTAAGACATGCACCACACTGAAAGAATCTGATCTGAATGTATTTATTTTAAACTACAACTTCATATTTATTGATATTTCCTGTGAAAGTAGGATTGGAAATTCCTCCTTCAAGAGTAAGGCCTGTTTAAAAAAAGTTACTGAACATGAATGCAGTGTCAAGCTTGACAGAAGCCTGTCCTGTTTGTATGGCAAAATGACAACATGTGTTTGATTCATTTTAACCAAAAAAAAAAAAAAAAAGTTTGAACAAACAGAGTCAGAAGAACAACCAAACTTGGCAAACTTTGGCTGTTCAGTCATTGCAGCCTTTGTTGGGTAGTCTGTGGAGTCTCTGGTATGCACTCCACCCCCATCACTAACCAATGACATGTTCAACATGACAGCGCATGCTCTCTGCAGTGGAAGATTTCTTTAAAAAGATCCTCAGCATAGCAACAGGAGTGCCCTGCAAGTGCATTACAAGCCCACACATTACAAGTGAACTGAACACAGCCTTATATTGACTGACTGGTTGGATTGGTTTGAACAGGGTAGTACTAACACACCAAATCTTTTACATAAGATTACGTTCCAAAAAATTAAACTTGTTCTTTTGGACTGTACCAGTTAGTTTGCAAGTCATCTGCTTGTTGTTATTGAAAATTGTGCTTTTTTTGGAGCAAAACTCTAGACTCTAATTCAGTTTTAATCAAGGCAGGTTGGCAATGATGTTGAGCAAATTACAGCTATTGGTGCTCCAAAAAAAGAAATAGTAGATAAATGCCTCTTCAACGGATCTGGATAATTAAGACACTTTTTTTCATTGTGCTTGATAAAATTACTTTAGTCCCTGTAAACAACAAATGTGTCTAGCTATTTTATTTAAGTACAGACTTCAATTATAAGTCAACAGAAAGATCTTCCTTTTTTACAATAGTGGCCCTATGAACTATGACCTCACAAGCCTTAAACGATGATTATCATGAAACATTTCTCTCTCAGAATGGGCAGGCGGAAATGGGACCTTTTGTTTTGTAAAAAGAAAAGTGCACAACACTGTAGAAGTAGGGTGTGCCTTACACGTTGCAAAAACAGCACAAGCAACAGACAATACTGCCTCCATGGGTGTTTCAGGTAAAAGCAATGACTAAATGTCACTGTAAATAACCTCTGAAGGTTGATATGAGAACACGTCAGCTGTGTTCTTATGTTTGCTCTTCAACCTGCAAGACAAATGACTATGTACACTGGTGTGGTCGTGTTGTTCAACAAATAGTTTTTGACAGCCAAGTGGAGCCAAGTGCGTAGAAGCTAGTATCTGAGAACTCAATTAATTCTCAGATTAATTAGTAATTAACCATTAATTAATGGTAAAGTATGCCGTCAGCTTATGTGATTTCTATAAGGGCCAAGATTAGCGAGTTTGTAAATCAGAAACATAACTTTGTTTTATGACAATATTGTAGTTAAAACACTTTTTTCCCTAATGTGTAAGCATATGGCTTCATAGAAATGAGGACATAAAAATGACCAAATTGTGCACAAAGCCAGTTTAAAATAGTGTAACAGGATCAGTGTTGTCACAGTTTCAGCTGTTTCTCTGTACAAAGTTCAAGCCGTCCTCTCACAATGTGATATTCCCTTTCAGTTGAAGATTTCTATCTTCCCCTGTGGCGACTAAGCTTCACAGTCAAAATGTCCTCCATCAGAAATTAATCTGCGTGCAGACTCAAGATAGAGCTGATTCATAGGCACTTAACGGTAGTCTGTGTACATGGTTTTGTGTGTATTAGTGCATGTTCTTCACTGAAAAGATCGTCTACAAGAATGTTTTTTTCTCAACTGCGTAATGCCACAGATCCTCAAGCCCAATCCGAACCAGTCTCTGCTAAATTTCAACCTACCCCTTGAAGGAAAATGCAGGCTCCATAGTTATTTTGTGCCGCCATCTGGTGGATCAAATCAAGTAGCCCTCACACAGAGGAGCTCAGTAGAAGGCAAACACACACAGTTGTGGGTGCACAGATTACAGAAACAAGCCGAGACGACCAGTCGGGCCAAAACTAAACAGGTTGTCTTCTGTCTTTTTTTTCAGATGACAGTTTAATACCCATTGCTGGGCGTGATGTCTTGCTAAAGTAGTTTAAACTGCAAGTCCCTCTAGCCACGGGCCATCATAGGGATTATTTGTGGTGACATTTGAATGAATCTTAATGTTGATCTACTTTTTCAACAGGACTACGTAGATTGTAGTGCATAAATGTAAGTCTAGAGTATAGTAAGAAAAATAAATGGGGATAAATCATAAACTGTGTCAGTCTGTGTGTCTGAGTGAGAGAGAGAAAAAGACTGATTGATTATGTCTTTGCTTTATGCCTATAGGTCTGCTGAGTGGTTATCAGCATCACTGATCAGTTGACTGCTTATCATCGTCTTGTCTAGTCAAGATTTTTCCCTGGAATCCGCGGTCGTGACCCCGGAGTCTGCTGCCCTTGGAAAATTGAGTCTGCCATGGCCCATGGGTAAAGAGAGAAATGATGCCTTCAGATGCTCTTGGAAATTTATAACACTTAAGTCTCAAAGTCTGATAGTAAAGATAAAGTACTGTAGAATTGGATTATGTTACTTTTTGGTTATAATTACACATTGATTTTAACACAATTTCAATAATTTGTCATTACACATCTTTGTTTTTATATAGGATGTCAACACATCTCCACTTGTGTCTCTTTAGGAAAAGGAGTAATGCAGGAACTATAATAGCCTGAGGAGGAGTTTATGTTGTACAATTACACACACGTTACACATTATGTGTTTTCAAAGTTAACTGATATTTTTAGTGTCACTGTCTTTTGACAATCTTTGACTATTTATAGAATATACATGACTGTGCAAAAGTTTTAGGCACTAGAAGTAAAGTGAGGATTCTTTAAAAAATAATGCTATAAATAGTTTTTTTTATTTATCAATTAACCCAATAACTAACTAACCCAATATTTGGTGTAACAATACGTTGCCTTTAAAACAGCAGCACTTCTTCTCGGTACACCTGCACACAGTTTTTCAAGGTACTTGGCAGATTGGCTTTTCCAAGAATCTTGGAGAACTTTCCACGGTTCTTCTGTGGATTTACGTATCTCAGTGTCTTCTGTGTCTTCATGTAATCCCAGACTGACTCCACGATGTTGAGACCAGGGCTCTGTGTGGGGGCCGTACCATCTGTTGCAGGACTCCTTGTTTCTTCTTGTCGCTGAAGATAGTTCCTAATGTCTTTGGCTGTATGTTTGGGGTCGTTGTCATGCTGCAGAATACATTTGGGGCCAATCAGACACCTCCCTGATGGTATTGCATTATGGACTCTAAACATCTAAAACCTTTGCACAGTATTGTATATATATATAATTCATAATTTAAATAAGATAAAGGAACTTAGTCTTTCTTCACCAGAACTGTATCTCTGGCAGTGTGGAGAAAGTACATTTAGGTTTATCATGCATGGCAAGACCTTTTGAAAGAAATAGAATAAATAATAAAAAAAACAGAACAGTTAAATTTGATTCGGCCTAATTCAATACTACTTTATTTACCACTTTAAGAGCAATTGTAGGCAGCAGCTTGCCACCAATCAGCACACATAATAGGAAAGGGGGGAAAACACACCAAAAGTGCTTAAAGGTATATGTGGAATGTATAATACATACATAGATAATTAGATATAAATATCTAAAAGGAAAAATGACCTATGAGGCATTGAGGAAATGAATAGCAGAAGGGACAAAAGACTTGGTTACTTTTATAGGCCGCAGAGTACAGCGACATCCTGAGGGCAGCCATGAGAATTCACCTGCTAAGGTTTGTTCAGGTAGGTTCAATATGCATATTGATTTCTTTGTGAATTGTTGCTCACAAAAGGAAACCAGATCCATCTGTTTGACTTGAATATTTAACAGGTTTTAACACTGTTCAGACTGGTTCTTTCCCTCTGCAGCAGACTGTGGCACTAAACAGTAACAAAATGTTTAAAAGATTTAAAATAATCATAAAAATATACAGGCTTTTTGGTGCCTAGACAAAATTTTATGAGGAGGGTGGGGTTGTACTTGGGGATTTGGGACTCCAGACTTGTGTATTCTAAAATCCTGACTATAGCCCTGACTGTAAACTCACCACAGCTATTATGAGAAATTGAATAATAAATATTATTAGTCCTACATGTGAGGGACTTTCCTTTAAAAGCGCCATCAAACAATTGTTTTGTTTGTCATTTCTTGCAGCTGAATGACGCCAACATGCTTAAATTGATGACAGCAGGTCTGTAGGAGTTAGGAAGTACGAGGCTGACCTGAAGGCGGCACCAACCCACATAACAACGCTCCTCTTCAGCATCAGGAACACAGGGCCAGCCTGCAGAGCTCCTCCGGAGGCGGATTATCCTCATCTCCACACGGAGTCCTAATGCAATCAGGAAGGAATTGCCATAACTCACCTCGAGGAAAACACGTTTTGGAAGCAAATGCAAGTTAACGACAAAAAAGTCCATCTTTAGGAAAAACCTGGACGAGTAGAGATGGATATTTGCGTCTCACATTTTCTTTATTGTGTAAATAGCAAAGTCTGACATTGATAAGCCGATCCTTTATAATGTGACAGCTGTCGTCGCATTTCAGCTTGTTTGGAGAAACTACTACAAATCCTGTTTTTATTTTATTTTATTTTATTTTTTAACATTTTTATTTTATCACCATGGTGACACACAATCTAGCTTTAACTTTTATTATTGCATTGGCACTTTGGAGGGTCAGCGGCGAGCCACAAACTCTTTCTTCACCCGCGATGCAATTAAATTCAACATCATCGTCCATCATCAGCGAGGATCAAGTGACCAATAATGTCACAGATGCTGCCGTGGGATCCCGGATTTCATCTCTAATGACGCATCTCCCAACTCTGAAAAACATTGTCATTTTCATCTGCGTGCTAACAGCTGCTCTCATCACATGCCTGGTCATCAAAGTGGTCAGGTACGCAGGTTGATGCAAATGCTGCTCATAGAGGCTGTGAAGCCTGATATAGCCAGACATACAATGATGATGCAGTCACATTGCTGTATAAATGTTGCTCTTTGTAGTGTTTTTCTGGTAAATGAATCGATTAGGAGCATGTGGTTGTGTTAGGGTTCCATGTGATGGTGGTCTGGGCCTATTAATGTTGTTCCAGTGTGGAGGTACTTGAATAAGGCAGTAGCCTACCATGATAGTGCTGTATGGAGGTTAGTTTTAATCTTTCTGGGCTTGTGACACTCCTGACATAATCCATTAGAATATAATCTGTGAATATGCAGTGTGGCATGTTTTCTCTCACTTCTGATCATTATGATAATATTTCCATTTATTAAATAGAGTTTATTTTAGATATGTCGTCATGTCACGGCTGCAGACAACAGTCTTTTTCACTATCAATTAATCTGTTGATGTTTTTTATGAATCGTTTAATTATCTGGACTAAAACATGAGAAACTATTCAAAAATTCCCTTCACAAGTTTCCAGAGCTCAATGTCTTGTCTTCAAATTGCTTTACAATGATTTAAAACTGCAAATCTTCACTTTTGAGAAGCTGTTTGGCATTTTGGTTGATAAATGATAGTCAATTATCACAGTTTTCTATCGATTGACTAATGGATTTATCGTCTAAACTGTGCGGACTATAATATCTTTGTAAGAAATATCAAAATTTTCAAACTAATCCTCTCCATCTGGCAAAACTAAAATAGGTTACAGCTAAAGTTTTGGGCTTCTCAGTCAGCCTAAACGATGTGGTTTTATTTCTAGAGCATGCCTCAATGTTTGGCGCTGTTCTCTTTTCCCACAGATCAGGGCGACGAATCAGGAAAACGCGGAAATATGACATTATAACGACACCTGCAGAGCGCGTGGAGATGGCCCCTCTTAATGAGGAGAATGATGACGAGGACGACTCAACTCTGTTTGATGTCAAATACAGGTTCGTTCTTTACATTGGACTATCACAATCCTCTGTCTTTATTTTTCTTTCCTTTTTTTTAACACCCACACAAAGAATGTTCTACATATAACAGAGAAACATGAGGCGTATGATTCCCTATATGGACACTGTCTGGATAGCAGTGGAGATACTGACCACTGTAAATAGGGCCACTATATCACACACTGTTCCACAGCCTTATGTTGGACTTATCTGTACATGTTTCTGTAGAAATAGTTGAGTGTTTACTCATATGGGTTTGGCTCTATCAAACAAACCAAAATGGCAGGATTAGCATAGAAGTCAAAAACAGAATCCATTAACAATTTCACCTTTATTTCTTTAATCACCTCTTAATGTACGTTTGTAATAATGCAGTTGTTGCTGTTGCTTTTACCGCCCCATTAATTTTTACTTATATGTTTCGTGGTTTTACTCATGTTACCATTTCACTTCTTGCTCTCTGCCTCTACTTATCTCACTACAACTCTGTAGCCAGAAAATGTTTGAATTGTGATTTGCCTATGTAAAGCACCTCGTAAGTTTTATTTTGACTATGAAAACTTTGCAAAGTGGCACCAGGGTTTGCCACTGACACAGTTGCAGTTACAGCTTTAAATGGGTAGTTCTAACTTCATTTTAAGCACTTAAATTCTGAGGAAAAACACACAGACATACCAGGAATAACTGTATTAAAGTACGCTTTCACAAGGATGTGTTTGACCGCTTGCTCTCCTTGTAAAAACACAATTTTAAAGAAAGAAACAAGTTTTAGTCAAAATCCAATGTTGACATAAGGTTTCACCCTTCCGTCCTTTCAATTGTTCTTTAACGCACAACCACTTCCTCAAAGGAAGATATGACGTCCTGTTTACCTGACATTCTTGACTTCCAAGTCAGACAGGACTCTGTGGGCGTACATATTTCCTCCTCGCCATGCGGGCAGTAAATAACAGCAGGTCAAACTTTGTAAAGTAACTGAATTTTCATTTTTTTGCAGGTGAATCCCAGCATGGACATCGATATTTGATAACTCCTGTTTTCCCTGGAACAACTCAAGTGATTTCTTCTATTTTTCTTCTTCTATTTTGTTTTGTGTTGCCAACTCAGCAACTTTATATGCTGCGTGTGCATGGCTTTTTATCTGTGTTTAAATGGAGGAGCCGCGTGGATATCTTTGTTCGCTGCTTAACTGATGTTTTTATCATGTGGCCCAAATAACTTGCGCACCTCTTTCCATTGTTAATGACTTGGATGCTTCATGTTGTGACTTCTCCTCAAAAGTCATTCAGTAATCAGGCTGTTGGCAGCTTGGAGTTTAATCATCTCCATAACAGTCCACTACATGGAAATAACATTTTATCTTTTACTTTACTGTATATTTTATTTTTAAACTTGAGCTACAGTATACAGTCTGCAGGCTGAGGAGTTTATAGGTTCCAAGCTATGATCTACACATTATAATACAGGGTTAATCACATCTTTTGTGATCTGAGTTGATATATATTCTTTAATTAAATATTCGGTGGTCATTAGAGGCCATCAATTGATGCATAAAATGTTCACATGCAACAAATGTTGTGCAGAGAATATTCAGAAGAAGAGTTTGCACACTATGAAGAATAGTTATCCGGTGAATTACAGTGACTGCTATTTTGAAACTGAATTTTCATACCAAATGTTAACTCTTATCTACTAACCACTTTATTGTGCATATATACTGTGTAAGGCGTTCTGTCCTTATGTATGGAGTAAGCGTATATTTTTTTACTGTATGTGGAGTTTGAGATGTTCCTAATTTGCTGCTATCTCAGCTGTAGTTTAAAGATTTGATTAAAAGCTCAAATAATATTGTCATAAGGTATTTATGGAATACATCCATTTGCTATGAATGTGAATGCTGTAACCTGTTGTTTTAGATGTACTTTATCATTTGATAGTTTCATTTAAGACAATATCAACAAGAGTTTTAAAAGCTGCATTGATGTGCAGTACCAGTCAAACGTTTGGAAACACTTTTCCATTCAATGAGAAAGTGAGTCCAAACATGTGACTGGTACTGTAGTTACTTAAAATGTACAGTACATGCACCCAGTGTCTTATCTTTTAAATGCAAACAATATGTAATTACTATAATATCTATTCACCGACTGAAATTATCCCTAATGTTTGGTGTCTCTAGTGTAAGGTAGTGAGTGAACGGCTAGTTCAATATTAAGTCTCTCACGCTAATGTCCATTAATGGCTTACTGACTTTTGTAATGAGTAACTTGAGGAGGGCAGCATGTTTTTTCCTGAAGTAATACCAAACTAAGGCCCTGTTTCCTTCAGTAAAGACAACATTGGCTTCATACTTTTTACAAACACTGGCATCGACTGTTGATGGAAATATTTTGATATTGGGATTTACAGTAGAGGTGTTTTCTTATGCTGACAAAGTTAATTTATTTGGCCCATTAGATAAGCATTAAAGGAAAAGGTCGGCATCTTGGGGAATAAACATTTTTGCTTTTTTTCGCCAAGAGTTAAATGAGAAGATCGATGTCACTGTCATGTATGTCCATTAAATATGAAGCTGGAGCCAGGAGGTAGTTAGCTTAGCTTAGCATACAGACTGAAAACAGATGGAAACAGCTAGTCCCATCCTGTCCAAAGACTCTGAAATCAACATAGCAACACCCATAAAGCTCACTAATTAACACAATATATATTGTCTGCTTAATGTGTGCAAAAAGTAAAAGAGTAAAAAAAATGACAAATAGTGGTTTTATGGGAGTCATGTGCCAGGCTATTTCAAGGCAAAGTGACTTACTGGAGTCATGTGTGCTCCTGGCCAACAAATAGTCTGGAACGTAACCATTAACATGACCATATTAATGGTAGGTAGATTTTCTTACCTTCAGACAGAGCCAGGCTAGAAGTTAAGATAAGCTAAGTTGGTACTAGCTGTGGCTACATATTTACCCTGATTCAACGTAAATGAAATGGAGAGGAAGAGGAGTTCACAAACCTTCCCAGTCTCTGCCTGCACCTTAAATGTGATTACATTATATTAACAGCAAAGAGTCCAACTAGATTAGGTTTCTGCAGCAAATGTGAGTGTGGGTGTTGTAGGTGACCTTCTGTTTTAATCCAAACTGTTATTTGATAGTGGAACATGGCCTGCAGGTGCAGGCTGTTTTTCAGTGACCTCCATCTGTGGTGACAAGAAAAAAGCAAAGAAACAGCACTGGCCAATCTTGTGCAACCTATTCAGCATTGTATTTCCAGGATAATTGTTTTTCCTGTGTTTAAAACAGCGTTATTGACATTTTATAGAAGACTGGATCTTTTTATTGTCATTGTTTAATATACAAGCAGGAATTCAGGGGTGTGTGTGAATGTCTGACAAGGTTTTTGAATAATACATTGAATCATACGAATCACTTCTGGTATTTCATGTGTTTTCCATTTTATTATATGACTACTGTTCATTTCAGTATTGTATCCTGTTTGAATTTAGTCTTTCACTGTACATGCAGAAAACTGCAGATCCTTTTTTTATACTTCTGCTATGTTTGTCTCAGGCGAGCATGTCACCATCGTACAGTTGTCCTCTTGCATCTTGGTCTTTTATTTTATGTTTACTTGTCTGTGAAATTGTGGAAAAACCCATTTCATCTAATGATTCTAATTCTGGACTTTTATTTGAACTGAACCATCTGCTACAGATAGTTCCTGTTGTAAAATGAATCAAAGCCATTGTGGTAGCTATTTGAAGAGTCTAGCTAACTTCCCTGATCCCACATTTAAATCAAAAAAAGTTAAATGTTCAATTTGTTTTGGAAGTTTATTGAAAACAAGTCCCGGCTTGGTTTCTCATACAGAGATGTCGTGTGTTACCCACATCTGTTTCCTCAGTTTCCATTTCTTTGAAACATTACTGAAATAAAACTGCTTCCTTTGAAGTGTTAAATCATTTTAAGGGAGAGGTGTCATGTGTTATTTTTTTTCCATTCTGATCTTTTGGGTGTTTTCTGCCACAGAAAAAATACATTCGCTGTGTCATAACTGCACAATTTCAGTGTCCTTGAGTCATACTGAATCTTTAAAAAGTCAAAAATTTGAATACTCAAGTGGTACGCTTCAAGACAAGACAAACATGCAAAAGTTCACATTGCTGGAATTTGGACAATAAACAGATGTTAATATACAGTATACACAAGAAAAGGTAAGACAAAACTATACAGCACAATCTCCACAGTCTCACAGCTTAAACTACATGTCAGTAGCAAGTTTTCTTAACTGTGGCAAATTCCACATTCTGGGTTAATTAACTTAATTGTGTTGGTCACAGAGTGTTTCTATTTTTGCAGAGCTCAGACGAGCTTTCACACACAAAAAACCCCCCCATTCATTGCTTCAGACTGCTGACGTCTCTTGTACAACTTTCAAGTCTATTCTTAACTTAATTGGCAGCGTAATAAGGCCAACATGTAAATCAACAGGCGCATCCAGTCAAAACAACACTTTTATGGACAAATCACATGGCTGGAAGCGCATGAGAGGCTACTTGTTTAGCTGCAGAGCCCTCTGAATAGTTCAAATACTTTTGTTAATTTTTATTAACGGAGGCATTTTCTTGCAGAAAAATACCCAAAGCATTTGGCAAAAAGCCCTGATTCAAGACAAGACGACCCACAAACTCCATAAGTGAAGTTTGAGACTTCTAATAAGGTGGAGCCTAAAGTACACAAAGAAAAAAGCAATGAACCAATATATTGGTTTGATGAATCATTCAAAAGTGTTAACTTCTATTACAAAGGAGGGTCTTATCTGACCACTATTACATAAGAACAAGTCAAACATGACCTGCAATAAAATGTATTTTTTGCACATTCTGTTCAGTCTTTTCACTGTATTTTCATGTCTGTGTTTAAGAAGTAATCAACACTATTAAGACAATCATGTAACTCTGTTTTTCCATCCTGTCAAGAACCTGGATGAACCCTGAACATTTTTATTTCTGGGCATGGGAATGGCCCAATTGTAATTGGTTAAATATATCGATTATAGGCACAAAACATTGGCAGCTTCATTCAAATCCACAAAAATCTATATTAAGCTACAGTATATATTGGTTGAATACAAACCCAAACACCCTACACAAGTATATTAATTTACCATCTCAAATGAATAAAGGCAAGTTATCAGCTCTTCCCCTTCTCAGTGGAATGAAATGTGACTGCATTTAAAGCACGTTATGGGGCTCATTTCTTACAGTAATTGTAAGAATGTCACCGATACATTCATTTAAAAATAAGCAAAGCTCTTCTTACTACCACTTTACAACTACAGTCTGAGCTAACCGCTAACATTTCCAGTGCAGAGACAGGGCTGGTGCTCTTTGAGAAAGGTTTACAAAGTGAGTTAACCGTCGGCTGAGTCTGTGTAAACAGGCTTATGTGAACAGCTGCTTCAGTCCTTCTTTATCCTCACAGGACTTGAGTATAGTTCAACATGCTTCCATTCATTCATTTGGCTCTCCAGGTAACCAAACAGTTTCACACGGAGGTTCTGGTTGACTGGACTTTTTAAATGTGTTCATCATTTAGGCTATCATCACAGTTTCTAAGCTACAAAAGCACAAAATTTTGTATGTTGCTGTAAAATTCTTTAGACTATTACAAGGTGAACATCATATTCACTCATCACTAAAAAGATCAGAATCAGAAGGGTTCATCATATTAAACTAACATAAGTTTGAAGTCGACCAGCATTTTTCTTCATCATCAGTCTCCCTGATTATTAAGTGCTTCCATCTTGTGGCCCAACTAGCAACTCACAACAGCCATTTATTCAACAACTCTTCATGCTGTTAACATGCTGGGTTAATTACAACAACCCCTTTACTTATAGCATAAACTGGAAATATAAATTTATGTTGTCTCATGACCAAGTTTGAAAACACAAATACCCTTAATTCATAACCCTGCTGGAAACCTACATTACTGTTACTACAGTTTTAAATTGGCTGCTTTAATAAGGGGCCAAAAGCTGGACATGAGAGGATCTCAACTGTTGGTAACACCAGCAGAAGGGAGTTAATGAAAAAAGGGTCTTGTTATTTTAAAGGTTGCCATAGAAATCTCATTAAAGGTAAAACACAGCAGTCAAACGAGTCTCTAAAAAGAGCTCGAAATAGAAAAAGTTCATCCCAGTTACTGAAAATAAGTTAATTCAAGTTTCATAAAAGTATGCTACCAAGAAAACTGTTTGTAAAGAGTTTGCTCAGTTAAGAAAGTGGTTTCCATGGAGGTCTACTCATTATTTGCTTTCAGGCTCCACACAGGTCCCAGTGTGGAGCCGGAGCGCCCCCTGTCTGTGCAACGTGCTTAGGGTCCTGAACTCCAAAGGCATGGTGTGAGGACTGGAGCTGGAGGTGTACTCATATTTTAGAGTGTCGTAGTAGTGGTATTTGACTGGTTTGCCAAGCGGGTCGAGTGGAAAGGGCCAGAAGCCGTAAAGATGGATCTCTTCACAAAAGCGAGTAGCCAAGGTGTACATGAGGAGCCCAGTGGTTGGACGCTTGATGTGGACGTTGTTGGTCAGCCAGTACCTGTTGACAAGGACATGTGTAATTAGCTGCACTCACTCACTTAGTCTACAGACACAGCAAGAGGAAAAAGATGTTCAAGGACTTCAGAGCTTTTTTCTAGTCATCCCACGTAGAGCACACTGAAGTCAATATTCATGAGGAAGCAACACTCATTTATTCATCATTTGGCAAGACCTTTCTCCCCCTGAGGTTTGATATTAAGCCAGATATACTACTGTACACTGGAGCATACAGAGTGGAGCCCAAGCCTTAAAAAAGACTGAGCTTTGCAAATATTTCTCTGTTGTAGACCAACAAACTGGCCCTTCAAAAACTGCTCACAGATAATCAATAAATGACCTTTTCCTTTCTTCTTTTTTCGTTCAGGACAAAAATCTCTTTCGTAAAAAGTCATTTCGTCAAAAAAATGGTCTGAATTTTTTATTTTTCTGTATTTTTTTAATTAATTGATTAGTCAATCAATGTTATCATTTAAGTTATTCATCAAGCAAACATTCTCTGGTTCCAGTTTCTCAAATACTAGATTTATTGCTTTTCTCCATTTTATATCTTTGCAAACTGAATATCTCTGGATTTTTCATTGGTAACTGGACAAAATAAGCAAACTCAAGTCATTTTTGTCTCTAAGAAATGGGGATGAGCAGTGATTTTCATTAGTTTCTGACAGATTATGATTATGCATGCATTTCCAATTCAAATAAACTGAACGAATCTCCCAAATATGCCATTTTCTTGATACTGGTGCATCATAATTCTATCTGTATCTCAAAGCTGAATTTATGATTTAAAACCTTCCCAGATTGAGAAAACAAAACAGCACACAGCCCACTCTGGAGCTGCTCAGCAACATTTGCATTCTTCCTACTGCGGGTGACCTGGGAGCTCCTACACCAGTGACATGCCAAATGTCGCTTTCAGGAGCAACTCCAGGGGCAGGTGGTCAGGCGCTCTCATGCCCCAACTTCATTTCCCTTTCCAGTCACACTAACCCATCTCTCCAGCCTCAAGGCTATCACCTCCTCTGGCTGTGTGTTCTCTGTGGTTAGTATGGAAGGTCGTGTTGAGATGTAGAGGTTGTACTATTTAAAGCGTGTGCCATGAAGGGCAAACAGTGTGCAGGTTTGCGGTCCAACCAAACACCACAGCTGGTTATGAGCACTCTAACAACCAGAGAAGAGGGTCTAATTAAGGCTGAAATGATCTGATGTGGCATTTGGTTGTCCTCTGCTGCACATCATTGCCGACTTTTGATGTAAAGTTCAGCCCCACTGGGAAAATGACAAGGTCAGTTGGAGTGCTTATCAGACACCACACTTAAAAGAACAAAGGCAGGTGTTTAATCTCCAAGCAAATTATTTTCTTTCATAAAACATACAGACAACAAAAATCACGGCCCAGTTCTTCTCCTACATAATACCGGGTGCTTGTTGGGGCATGCAAAATGGCATAATTTGGTCACTGACCGGCGGTGGTTGTCAGGCTTTTAACGAGGGAGGAAAGATCCAGAGCCGAGTCTGGTTGTGATGAAAGAGAGGCAAGGACAGTAACAAAAAAAAAAAAAAAAGCAGAGAGTGATTTTTATAAAAGCGTGAAGGCAGAGGAGGCTGTGAGACAGATATGCAAAAAGGATTTCTCAAAAAGGATCCTTGCCCAACTCTAAAATGAATCAACACAAATAATAAGGATTAACAAAATATACCCCAGTTTAACAGCACTGCTCGTTATCTGTGCTGTTCCTGAGCTCATGCACAGGCTTGTTAACAGTAGGATCTAAATAACAGCAATAAATAATTTACATATAATTTAAGCATACAGCTAATTAATTCCCTTCATAAATTCACATTTTACTTGGAAAAGAGTTCATTTAAATGAAATGTTGACTGCAGTTTATTGTCAGCATTGATGGTCGACACCAGCGGTCGGACTCTTGGACTGAGGAACTAGTTCATCTATTTATCTATGTGCAGTTTATCTATCTGCCCAGTACTTCTGAGCTGTGTGTCTCTGCTGGTTGCATGGCAACATCACGGTGACAAGACTGCGGGAGGTCACTGCATGCAGCTGTCATTTGCAGAGAAACAGTCGAAGCGCCTAGCTCCCAATTAAACCACACATTGATAGTGAGCTTCCGATTCAAGAGGTGTTGTTATATGTATGATATTTTTGAGTCAGATTAGCTGTTTCCCTCCTGCTTCCAGTCTTTATATAGAGCTAATCACCTTGAGCTCCATACTTAACACACAAACATGAGTATGATATCAATCTTCTCATTTAACACTCAGCAAGAAAGCAACTAAGTGCACAGGTGTGCACGCGCTGAGTGGAGGGAGACACGCTGACTGCTCCTGTTGATCAGCTTTAATGCTTTGTTTAAAAATAGCCACCTGGGCAGCAGATTAGAGTCTGCTAGCCCCTTGATTATGCTGCTCACAGGTATTCTTATGAGACACAGCACACCGGGAGCTGCATCTTACCCTCTGACGGCGTGGAGCAGGCGCAGCGAAGGGAAGGCGGTGCGTATGTCCACAGTGTGCAGCAGGATGAGACGAAGGGCCCACTCCACACGCTCCTCTCCCCCCTTGGCCATAAAGGCTGGGATCCACAGCACACTGCCGCTGAGGCTCTTAAGCCGCTGCAAGAAGCGCTCCCTCCACTTCTCACTGACGAGGTCCTGGAAGGCCCGCTGCACCACTGAAGGGTTCATGGTCACCAAGTTGGTCCGCCACCCAACGTCCCGAGAGTATTCCTCCACTGGTGCCAGGTTACACCTTAAAACAAGCAAGAACAGGTTACACGTCATTAGATTTTCTGTTCAACCATTGTGACGTCCTTCTTCTCTGCTTGCTGCTTGTGTGGTGGGTTTGGGTTACTGGCTCAGGAGCCGGTAGGCAGAGTTGAGGAAGACATGAGGAAAGTGCCTACACCTGAGGAAACTGGGCCTCAGCCTGTTTAAGTGGCTTGATTTCTAATATCTCTCTCCTCTTCCTCCCAGATCTCCACCAGCCAGTTTGGTTAGGCTTTTGTGTTTTGTTCGCATAGATCACAAACTACACTCATCCACACAGTTAACTAGTTAACTAACATTATTATTATATTGTCTGAGATCAGATTAACAACAAGTAACTGAAGCAAAGGCCACACCAACATTAAGTGTTTCATTAAAGTGTAAAGTGGTATAATGGTATAAATCCTACAAATATAAGTATGTTTGGTGGAGATGAATGATTACCTCTCCAACTTTTTCCACATTTCTATTTGACTTTACATTCAGTGAGTCATCAAACTATGACTAGCTAAGAAAAAAACCTGAATTAATTGTTGGAGAAACAGAGCAGTGACAAAAAACAGATGCTTCTCTACAGGGGTCACTAAATGGTCTGATGAGTGTGAAAATTATGTGAATCACATGCTATGACCTTCAAACTTACTGAGGACTTGTGGGATATATTTGATGGTAACGCTCTTTATTATCATCATTAAAACTCCAAAGGAAGGAGTATCTTTTGGTTTTAACAACAGTGTTCCTCTCTTTCGGCAGCATAATTTTCACTTTTTCCAGCTTTTGCAAGCTACAGTATCATCTCTACAGGCGCTGACTTGATCTCTTTCTTGTTTGTCTTGTATGGAAGTTTCTCGTTGTAACAACTACCAACTTTTTGTGTTATAATGAGAAAAGTTTGGTTATTTTGTGAAATAATGAGAAAGTTTTTGTCATGTAACAAGATCAAGTGGTATGTTGTTATTACAAGAAAAGTTTGCTGTTAAAATGATACTAAAAGAATAATTTAGTATCTAGTAATAACGAGAGGAGAAGAAACTATCTTGTTATAATGTGAAAAGGATCTCATGACATGTGAAGGATCGTGGTAAAAAGAGAAAGGGTTCTCACTTTAAAGAGAAACTGGACAATTATTTTTTTGTCATGGTGGCAGCAATATGCCGCCGTACTCCAGCTACAGTAGTCAAACCGTTTGCCTTGGAGAACTTTCTACCAGGAGTGAAATTCAGCAGGAAAGCAGGATGTCATTTTATTTATTGATGTTAACCTTTGATCTCTGAATAAATGCCAGAAAACAAAAACCCAGTAATTATCTTCATGGTGAAGCCTTGCTATTCTCTACAGCACAGCAGGGAATCACATCAGGAGTGCAATTTGTTAAAATAACTTTGCATATTCAATTCTACATATTACAATCAACTTGTTATTGCCGTCCAGTGAAAACCATGTATCTCCAAAACATCAACTTTTCAGCTTTGTGGCAATGCTTTTTTCCATTTTCAGTAAATGGTTTGTTCTGAATTTCCTAAACACATAAGGAAACTTAATTCTTCAGTTTATCTGAAAAATTAAAAATCCCCAAATTTAGAGAGATTTCCAATAATTTATATGAGTGATATGAGTACCCCATATCTTTATCATAATATAGAGCTTAAATAATATATAACTAGTACCCCCAAACACTGCCAACCTACTTTTTCTGAACCAACTGTAGGGCAGAGGTCTATATTTAGCAGAGACATTATCTCCCCATCTGATATGTGAATGCCACAGCGAATTCCTCAGCTTCTCAAAATGCCATGTTCTCTTTTGTCTGCCTTCAGCCAACCATTACCGCCATTCCCCCGGCCTTATTATCATGCTGCTAGAGTCGAGAAATCATGACCTCGACTCATCAGCATAACATCGCGGAGCTTAGGGAAAAAAAGACAAGATAGAAAGACAACAGAATCAATTTCAGAACAAAGAAGGGACAGTTTGAGGAGGCCGACTCAGCTATCGATCAGTCAGCTTAATGAGGTGCTGCCATGGGTGCCTACTTCCTGCTTCATTTATACCATGCCATTAAAGTAATTGATTTATGAAAGGATGTTTCTCACTACAGATATCTCTGCAGATACCGAATGTTGTGTTAGATTGTGCCTTTTTTTGCATTCCCCATTACGTTATCACCACAGACAGATTCATCTTCCATCAGTGACAAGTATGAATAGTGATGAATAACCCAGTAAGCAACTGCTTTGCATTACACCCAAACACTGAACAGAGCTGGCTGACGACTTCACAAACTAAAAAAGTAAATGAGAGCAGGACCGCTGCGAGCACCGGTGTTAGTCTGAAAAGCAATATGTGTTTCTGACGCTCTTCAAAATGTCAATTCTGTGTATAACCATGCATTTAATTGCTCTCAGTCTGGCAGTTAAAAAGCTATGACAGCCCTTTCATAAGTGCAATTAATATATTTTCAGCTGTGTGAGCACCAGCTCTCAACCTGAATTAAACTGGAAAAAGTGATTATCATTCCAATGTGAATTATATTCTCAATAAAGTGAGATAAACCCAAAACTGAAACTAATTTGCTAATCCATTTCAATTACGGTCCACTTTAGCTTGCAGGTTTTATGATTTATTTCAAGTGGAAGCTTCCAACCCTCAAATCACTTATGCCATTCTGGAAAAAAAAAAGAAGTACCTGATAACAAAGTCATGAGAGTCAATCTCGGGTCCACAGCTGCTGTTCAGAAGGATCCCCGAGTTTCCCACAATGGCGCAGCGCCTGTGATGCTGGTTCTTCATGGGGGATACAGTTGGCAAAAGACGATAGAGATTTTCTGAAATGTTTGTTGTGCTGTGGCGGTCGAAAACATAGTGGATGATATCCCCTGGTTTCAATGTGCCTTTCAGAATAGAGATGTCTCTCTCCGGATCGAGGAATCTCAGAATATTCTTCCTGCAAAATGAAAAAAAAAAAAAAATGTTGTGAAAGACTCTGCTTGGTCAAGTGTGTAATCGGGCTGAGATAACAGTGGAGAGCGGTGATTCTACCTGATGAGGTTGGAGAGGGTCCTGTTGAAGGTCCAGCTGTTTGACGAGAGCTTGGCAGTGTTATTGTAGCTCGGATGATGATGATGATTTATTATATCTTTACTTGATCTTGTCAAAGCAGTCGGATCCACGTGTGCTGCAGCCTTTCTAAATGAGAATAAAAAGTCATTGAGACACAAGGTTTGTGTATTGTGTTAATTTCTCCCTTTTTTTTCCAATTGAAGTTGGAGTTTTTCTAAACCATTGTACAGATTGTAGTAGTGAAATGTGATTAAATACTTGTGCTACTTTATACTTTATGCTCTAGATGAATATATGAGCACATAAAGTAGGTAGAATTAGCTCCACCTCAACCAACTTCAACAGTTAAATACTATTTACACATGAATGCATCAGTAATAGTGCTTTAATAATAAGATATATATATGCTCTTTTCTGCGTAATGAGTACTTTGACTCTAAAAACATTTTGTGGATATCACTTTTACCTGTAATTAAGAACAATTTTGAATGCAGAACGACCTACATAGAGATATTAATGAAGGATGCTTCTTCCACCACCACTCTAAACTGACCTCCCTTGTCTTGACTTGACTTGAATGAGGCTTAGAGTCATTTAAATGCAGTAAAGCGACGTTATCTGAAATCCAGTTAAACCATTTTGAATTTAAGTCGGCTTTATTCCGACGGCAGATGTTCTCCTCGTCACATGGATACCAACATATTGACGGGTAGAGCAGCTGCCTTCCTGCTGGAAACAGTAACGAGACTCTCACTGTGAATGACTCACTGTGTTTTCAAGGCTTGCACAGGAATAAAAATCACCAACTGAAAATTATATAGAAGTGCCAATTAGAGTCCCACCGGTGGTCCACGTCTACGAGTAGATATAGATGCATGCATTCATCTATAGATTGAGTAATATAACAGAGTGCGTGTATGTTGAGATAAGTGGATTTCAGACCTGCGCGGTTTTGGGATGAGCCGGTGCAAGCTCATCTTCTTTGAATGTCCAGTATTTCTAGAAAAAAAACAACAAAAAAACAATTCAGATGGAATTACGAATCACAATCTGCTGCACAGATTCCTGGAAGATAATGAACAGATGCTGGAGATATTTCCTGTAATCATATCAAGACAATAATCCATCTACTGTATTCAGCACCAGGCATACTGTAAGTTCTTTTAATATAGAATGAAGGTGAAAGACACACATCAAGGTATTTTTAGAGCAATCCACTGTGGGCCCCTTTGCTGATGTAATGAGGGGAAATGTGGCCTTAATGGAGCCCCATTATACCCCGAGCGAGGTTCTCCTTTCACAGGAAAGTGAGCAATCTCTCCACTGTGGCGTTGAATACGCCAGCCAAGATGCATTTACAGTAAACACAATGTATGTGCATTCAAGAGACTATTTTGTAATCATGACCTTGGTCACGTCTGATCAAACGTGACAAGCTGCCGACATCCGTCTAATGCAGAAGAAGTGAGAAAATGTCCAAGTGAAAGAGAGAGAAGTGCTCTGATAGATAGATAGACAGACAGACAGACAGGTGAGCTGCTCTCATGTGGAAGCATGCTGGCAGCTTTAAATATATTGTTGTAATTGTATTAAGATGCATTCATGCAGCGTTGGAATTGGTTCTGGTTCTCTTCTCCCACTGCAAAATCACAAACCAATATGACCTCATTACAACGTGAGCCACAGCCGAGTAATTGCATTCAAAACAGAATGTTCTTGCTGAAAGGGAAATGTGAGAGTCCAAAAAAGCTTCCTGGAGCGGGGGAGGAAGAAGAAAAAAAAAAGTGAATTTATACTATTCAGGTAGTACAGCATCTTTTTTGGCTGTGATGATAGTAACGAGAAGAAATGGATGTTGCACAGTCGAGCTCTGATTTGGTTTTTTACATCCGACCTCAGTATTTTTGATGCTGAAAATTAAGAATGTATTTTCTTGCAGGTCAAATGCAAGTGGAGCATGTGTGCTTGTTTGTGTGTGTGTGTGTGTGTGTGTGTGTGTGTGTGTGTGTGTGCTTATGTGTGTGTGTGTGTGGCCAGGAAGATTTCTGCTGGACTGCTCAACAATTCAAAGTGTGAAAATGAGACAGGGAAAAAAAGAGCAAAGCCTCTTTTGTTTCCGATCTGTTGCCCCCCCATCCACCCCTCTCCCCCTCCTCTTCCTCCTCCTCCACTATATCTGTCTTTCACTCTCTCTCTCTCTCTCTCTCTCACACACACACACACACTCTCTCTCTCTCTCTTGTAGTGTAAATGTATCCTATCCCGCATGCAGGCTGCTGCAAGACAAATAGCCTAATCCTTGGAGACCCAGGCAGGCAGGCTGCTGTCTGAACAGCTGCTCCTGCTGCACCCAAGTGTTACAAATGTAGAAACAAACCACACATACTCAACATTCAAACTCCAAACTCCATTCACATAAACTCATTTATCCTTTTTCCCCTCCTCTCCCACTTAACAGATTAAATCCTCTGAGAAGGAAATCATCAAGAAAACAATGGGCTACACACACACACAAACACACGCACACACACATAAACACACACTCAATGAATGAATAAATGACGGTGGGCTACTTACGCAGTTTCTTCTTCCACTTCTGCAATATCATCAATGATCAAAATCACAACCAGCAGCGTTATAAAGCCGAACAACAGCGTGCGGGAAACAGGCGGCATGGTTGAGGGGGAGGCTGCTGCAGCCGGCCGGGAGTCCCTTCTTTCAGCTGTTACATTAACCTTCTTCTGTTTTCCATTTATAAATCGAAAATCCGCTCAGTCATCTGTCCCTTTGTTCTTATCGCCGGACACTCCCATGCGAGCTGCGGTCTTTTTTTTTTTGTGGTCCTTTTTCTCTCCTCTCAGATGATTGCCTTGTGTCTGTTTCCCGACGGAGCGATGCCGCCGCCGTTTCTACCTCTATTCCCCAGTCAAACTTTGAAAGCGTGCACCGCCGGAGCCTGCCATGGGAGCAGCAAGATGTAGACCACATGCAGCCTTAAAGGCGCAGCGGCCAACTCTTTCTGTCTCTCTCTCTCTCTCCATCTTCATCCCAGCCGGTTTGATCCCAGCACTCACTCTCCAGGTGTTGACTCACTGAGACTGCAGCGTAGATTCACTAGACAGGTGTATGAGGAGCGCAGTTTTAACATATGGTGGATGTGTTGCCTACTTTGCAATAATCAAAGTCTCATGTGGCGACCCAAACACACTGAGTGAGCCCCAGTAGATCAGCTTTCTGACGCGTACTGTGAGTTAATGGGGACATCTTTTTATAGTTCAGGTCACTAGTGGTGGAAATTAACTAAGTACATACTTTACTTGAGTATTTCCATCTTATGCTGCTTCATAGGCAGCTCTTTACTCCTTAACAACATTTACTTGGCAGCAGCTGTTCATATTATAAGATGTTACATTAAAGGACAGGTTCACATTTTTTCTTTCTTTTTGTTCATTCCTCCTGCTCATACTGAACTCCTTCCTAAGATGCTTTCACTGTAAGTGATGGGGGACACAATCCACAGTCCTCTTTTTGTGCAAAAATGTATTGCAAAGTTCATCTGAAGCTAATGTGATGCTTCAGCAGTCTCTTTAGTATACAATTCCCTCTTTGTGTTTCCCTGTTGAGCTGTGGAGGAGGGATTGTAACAAAATGTACTAAAAAGACTTTCACGTTGGAAGATATGTGCTGGATATGACTAATTCAGACAGCCGAAGCTCCACAGCCTGAAAATACATTTTTGCACAGACTGTGGATTTTTATTACTTACATTGAAACCACGTTGATGGCCAGTGTGTACAGCAGGAATGATTACAGCAAGCAAAACCTGTGTCAGTGTTCATTTGGGCTCTTGACTGTTGTTTCAAGCATGACTTGAAAACATGTGAACCTGTCCTTAAAGTTTATAATACACAAAGTACTGTTGAAGATTGAATCAGTGTCTCTTTTGGCTTGTGACTTACAGAAAAGTGATGTGTAGTTGTAGTGGCCTCTCAAGTTTCAGATGTCGATGAGTTGTTACCAGTTCTTCTTTCCACACTCATGAATTATTTCAAAGCCCCCCAGATTTATCTTGTGACCTTTAAGAGGGGGCCCGATCTATATGTTGAGAACCACTGGACTTAAATATCAAACTGTATGTAACGTAGTTAAAATTAGCTCCACCTCAGTCAGCTACATGCTGCCTACACATCAATGCATCAGTAGTAACAATCTAATAATGTAATAATATAATCAGTCTGCAGAATGAGTACTTTAACTTTGATACTTTAAGAACATTTTGATGTTTCTGTACCTTTACTGAAGTAGGTTTTGAATGCCGGACCTTTACTTGTAATGGAATACTTTTACATTCATGCATTTGTAAGTATCTGAATACTTCCATCGCTGCTGGTCACATGTGTCCCTATCCCAGTGGTTCTCAAACTTTTTCACATCAAGGACCCCTAAACTGACACAAATTAGACCACAGAGATTTTGGCTTTTAGATGTTTTATTACAGAAAGTGTATGAAACCCATGACCGAAATAGGCACACACTCTGTCATTGTGTTACTTATGGATGGAATTATAGAGAAAAAAATCCCCACCTCACTTTGAGAACCACTGCCCTATACAGTGTCATTGATTTGAAGATAGATGGATTGAATATTCTGGACATAGGCACAGTAATCCTGTAGCTACAAACCACTTAAATCATTCTGCAGGAGCTCTAATGAGATGTTCAGTGGTCAGTTTAGGTTTTTGATGTTAACTTCAGCAGTTTGAGGAGAGGCTGAAATAAATGTAGCATAACTTATTTTCATGAGAGTTGGAATTTTTCTCAGATATGAAACGACAGGACTGCTGACTGCTGATCTCGGGGAGAGAAATGCATCAGCTCTTATATCTTTTTATAACCAGCAGCTCTGCTGTGTCTAGTAGTTTTTAAAGCCATTTTATCCTGGAAAAACTCAGCTGAGCACGTTTGCTCTTTTTTTTTTGCTGTTTCCTGCTAAAATATCTGCTGCACCTCCATCAGAATAATGCTGGGATCAACTTGCATTACATTCACTACTTAATGCTTAATTAAGTAGTGATGAAGTGCTGAATAAACGCATGTTAATAGTGTAGTTATTAAGCAGTCACCATTTATTTTACAGTGGCCATTTTAATTTATAACAGCTACAAAAACACTGCAAGCTATCAGTTTAATTAAATGCAGCATGTAGCAATATTGTAGTATATTAAATTAACATTTTAATTAACTCAGAATTAGCCTCATAACTAAAAGTTAAGAAAATACATACAAATTAGTTCATTATCGTCACAGTACAGATTACATTATACATGTATTCATCATTTTAGTGTCCTGCAGGAGGTTTAGTTCTGTTTATACTCATCCAGTATCCACATTTTTATCCCGTTTGTATTTGTTTTGTATCATAATTTATTGATATGCATTTGCTGACTTTGACTGAAACTTACTTAATAATAATGATAATTGACTGCATGGTTCACACAAGGTTAGTAGGTGTTACACTGCATATTGAGCATTAATCAGTTGAGGCAAATATACAATGTTTTCTCAGTCTGTTTTCAAATATCATGCATACATTAGCTGCATTTGTATTGTATTTCATAGACATGGATAAAGGGCTAATTTGCATGAAGTGAAAAGTGCAGCTGGAGCCTTGAGAGTGCACATAATGACAACACTCACCGTCACATTTACCCCGCTAATAAAGCTGCATCATTATTAAAACTGTACATTCTGCTTTTTTAATATGTGATTTGACACTTATCATATTTTCTAAAGTCTCACATTTGCATTCATCTGCTTCAGTTTGTGAACTTATTGTTGGGAAAATAGTCATCCAAGTGTGAAAATGTAAATGTCAGCAGGCTGAACTCCACACACTCCATTAAATGAATATTCACTGAAATACACACAGTGTATCAACAACATGAGAAAGACTTAAGTCAGAGAGCTCCACTGCCGATTCATTGCTCAATTTTTCCTGCTAGAGTTGTTGTGGAACATTTCTTCTTACTAAAGCACCCATTAGGCTAATTGAGGCCTCTTGATTAAAGAAGAAAAGTCTTGCCTGAAGCAGCTTTTATTTCGAGGTTGGTGGCTTTTTTTGTGTTCAACTTTCACCAGGGGACGCTCTCTACTGGAGACTCGCAGTTGCATTTTGTGTGTGTTTGATGTGACGAGCATCAGCAGTGAGGTGTGTGTCAGAGTGTTGTTAACGGAGGACAGACGCTGCTGAGACTGTAGCGGTTGTCAAACACCAGCCTTTTTTTTTTTTGTCTTGTTGAAGAGTGTCACGGTGCTATTAATAGACTTTAAGATCACACACACACACAATGAGAGACTTATGACATGTTGTTTCTTTGGCTGCTTCTTTACATGAGCCAAAACTTTAAATGCTTGAATTAAGTTATAATTTATTGTTTACATTGGTATCAATTATTTATTTTAGCCACGTTAAACTGCGTATTTCACTCCCTCTCAGCAGACTATATTTTGTCGTATTTTGATTCAGTCGACAAGGATTAAAGACGACAAGGAAACAGCGCCTTGATAAATGTGAGTGTCTGTGTGTTTTGGCTCAGTTGTTTAGAACTGCAGAGGGACTTCAGCTTAGATTTAAAGTCACAATTGTGATTTATTTAAATTGCTGAGGCACAGGCTTCTCTGCTCAGTCTTCACAAGCTCACAGATTGTGTGAAAGCAACGTCTGCACACACTAAACCAAACTCTGCTGCTGTGGCAGACGCAGGTCAGTCACTAATTAGCTGTGAGCAGGTATGGCAGCTTCTCTGCAGAGACCTGCCGGCTGCCCTTTTGAAATATTTTGGGAATGTAATTGTTGACTACAAAGAAATGACATTTCTTATTTATTACCGCTCACTTAAACTGAGTCAAAACTTGAACTTTAAGTATTTGTCCGGGTAGTTGATGGAAATAAATCAGAGATTCTCTTTAAAATTTTTTAGAGGACACTGTTTTTTTTAACGCAAAAGGAGACATTATCCTTACAAATGTCATTAGTTGTATCTTGGCTGCTTTGTATAATTTATTCATAGACGTCTCCTCGTTATTATGCTGATGTTGCCTCACATTTGGGGGAATATGAACGGTCCAAAACACATTTGGATGAGAATTCAGTTTCGTCCCTCAGCAGTGTTTGATGTTAGATAATCTGAGCCATTTTAATATATATCTATAAATATATCAATAACCATCCTGATTTACTTTGCAAACTCTGTGCAGCTCAGATTTTCAAAAGTATAAGTCTGAAAATGCATCAAAATCTAAATCAGTGGAGGACAATAATCCTTCTTGAGCTTTTCTTGTTGAAAAATATCTGCATACTTTCTAACTTAAGATGATGTATGTTCAATTATCTAATATATTTTATCTGACATATAGCATCTTATTTTACAGCTTCTCAAGTCCTCAGAGGCTCCATTGCACTAACGAATAGTGAGCGAGTGTTAAAATCTAAAAGCCAAAGTAAAAGCTCTGAATCTGCGGTGCATATGAGGAGCCTTTGTGCTCTTGTGGTCCATTAATCTCTAGGGTCAATACTTCACATCTTACTGACAGAGCACTTAGCACAATATTGAAAATGTTGATGAGGCATGAGTAGAAACTGACAGCTGGAAATTTCAAGCTTTTACCATTATGGTGCTCAACAGTTTGACAAGACCGTTTAAAGGTTAAATGTAGTATTTAACAGAACATTGTGATTTTATGTCACATGTACGTAAAGCCTATGAAATTCACAGGTAGAAATATAGTACAGTACTTGATATATGATACATATGGAACATATAGTGTGTTCATAAAATTGAATTATGCTTGTATATAATATGAAAACCTGGACATGGCAGCTCCTTAAGTCCCCGAAAAGAAAGCAAAAACACTCTGATTTGATTTCTTTTCTGAAAAATAATTTATTGCCAGAGTAAAATAAATGATATGTTGCCATACAAAAAGTGTAAGAAAAGGGACAATGTCAAAACTGTAACTGCAGAGAGATCAGTAGAGTAACCGGTCGTATGTGCCGAGTCGCTTTAAAAGAGTTTTTCAAATAGGTATCCAGGAATAAATTCAGTGTGTTCTCTTTGTCTGACCTTGCACACACACATCCTCCTGTTGCATTTCTGTAACATTTATTCCAGATATGACAGGCCTAGCTTGAAGACAAGGATTGTGTTTCTTTTCTGCAACATCCTACTTCCACTGCTATGAGTTGTCCCAAATCTTTTTTGTGACATCAGACACACACACACACACAAATCTCAGACAGTTAGATTAGATATAATTTCAAATACAATCTAATAAAAAATTCTGGGCCTAATGAACAAATATATTACTCCTAATCTCTTTTACTTGAATGTCAAAACACATACAAATATTACTCTTTATTTTCTTCTTTGCTCTTCCACTAGGTGCAAAAGTCAAAAGAAAATATAATTAACAATCTTTTTTGAATAATCCCTTATTAAGACATATTAGACTGAATAAACTCTGCAGATGTAAAAACAAACATGGAAATGACACAAACTGCTATAATGAAAAACAAACCTGCAGTCTGACACACAGGACTAGCAATAAAGACGACGTATCAGATATGAATTGCACATTTGCACCTATGAGACGAGACTTCAACAGTCTAGTCTACGCAGTATCAAAAACAGTGCCTATGATCCAGCAAGAGAACATAAACTCAACAGTGCATGATGACATGAAAAACACTATCTTGTTTTTAAGTAGACTTGATTTTCTGACAGTTAAAACATCTAATAGGCCACTAAAATAACCCAGTCAGGGTGAAGAAACCGGTCTTGCATTACTGTAATAAAATGCAATTATTAGTCTGTAAACACTTGGCAACTTTTAAATATGAATATATGAAGAACCACCCCAACTTTTTTTTCTTTTAATTCATAAAAATCTCACTTTAGAGAGACAGACAGAACACACAGTGCACTGACTGTAAGGAAACTGTCATTTTTCACACGCGCACACACACACGTCACTGGAATCATGACAGACCTAAAAGAATATGGCAACTATACTTGAAGTAGCATCGTGTCCACTCACTAATAATCAACTAGGACTGAGCTGTAAGTTGTCTCCTACCACCAAATCATTGCAGGAATTCGCCAGCAACACTGGAAAACACCTCGCTCATACGACTAAAATGGACCCTTTCAAAAGTTTATCGAGGACGTGGAGTGCAGAGCGACGGCTCCTGTGACCTTAACGGGGCCATTAAATACATCGCCTTTATCAAAAAACATTTTTATTTTAACCTCTCGAGAAAAGAAGAATAAAATCATAAAATGTTCCTTTGAGAGAATAAGAATGTTCTGTATTGTCCTTTTCTTGCTTTATAAACTATAAAACTGACTCCATATTTTCACAAAACTCATGTTCCTCTAGGCTATATATAAACTTTGTCCTGTCCACTAGTTTGGGGCCGTCTGTGAGAGAGGGGTAAAACTCGGTTGGCGTCATGTGGCACTCGTGACTTTTGATGTACTTCTTGTAGTTCCTGTGTAAGCAATACCATGTGGTGGTGTAGAGGAGGAAGGCGATGCCTTTGAGAATGATGGCCAGGCTCACATAAAGGTGCCTGTAAGCTACATTGTCATACAGCAGGCAAGCACCTTTATCTTCGCAGTCCGAACTCCAGAAAAGGCAAGTAGAGTCAATCGCAGCACCAAAGATCAGAGGAGGGGGGATGAATCCTGCAAAATGGAAACACTTAGTGAGCCTCTTTGCACACAAATTACCTCAAAGATAAGAAAAAACTACTTTATGTGCATTGTGGGTGAATGCCACATCATCAGTAAGCTTTTTTTTTCCTACTCTTTCTGTTAGAGTGACGTAACATGTAACGAGAACTGAACACAGTCTTGCTACAGTAATCTATGCTCTACAATTACACATAGTTTTAAAAGTGTTAATATTTTATTGACGTCAACAAATCCCCTGAGAAGACCAAAATCAGTTTGTCCATCTGTTAATACTTTCTAACTTCTCTCTGTGGTTCCTGCCCACTTGTTCCTACTGAATGTTAACCTTTAAAAACGGGTCATAATATATAGATTAATTTTAAAAAAAAGACTGTAATTTCCTTAAATAGTTGGAAAATTAAGTTTTTAGAAGCTGTTACTCAAATAAGAATAAATAGTGTATTTATAGGGACTATTTTCAGATGTGCATTAATACACATTTGGTGCTCTAGCAAGTAGTCTAGTGAGTATTTATGGCAGCAGGGCGGTGTATGACTCAAAATAAACCACCCATGTGCTTAAGTTCATCGTGATGAAGGAACATGTGTGGCTCATTGATGTGTTTTTAATAGTTTTGGACAACAGTGGAGGTCTATGGTCTATGCCTGTAGCACACAGCTGTATCAGACTTAGATCATGAAGAGACTTAGATCATGAAGGCAATACTAGTTAATTCATTGTTGCTTTTGGTCTTTTCAAGGGATTTGTGGAGAGCAAGAAAAATATAGAATATCATCAGCCTCATCTTTAAATGTTTATATGCTTCTTAACACAAAAGCAACTTGAAATTCAGGAGCAAATGCAAATGTTACACAGTGTTCTTTTGGAACAACTGCAGCAGCAGAATATCCTATAATGATTTCAAGTCTGATAAAAGGTCAGAAACAGCTCTTACCGAGGAGTCTGAGCAAAAGAAACAACACTCCAAGTGCGTATGATTTCAGCTCAGGGCTCACGGTCCTTCAAGAGAAGCAGAGAGATTAAATTACTATGTTTTATTTTTCAAAATGAATTCTGTGCATGAAGCCATCTATTCACACATGCTTCTTCTGAGACTCATGTATCTATATCCACAAACATACCTGATTAGTATGATAACAGAGGGAGTCTGAGCCATGGCTCCAACCAGGCTGCAGGCGCAGATCACACACAGGAAGATGAGGAAAGCCTCCTGGCAGCCCGGGGTTGGACATTTTCCTGGAACCGCCGTGGCAAATTCACTCTCAGCAGATATACAAGAGCACCCCGTCAGGTTCTGTGACCAGAAAAGGACGAGATGGTTGACTGAAGAACTATTTAAACAATATGTAAATCCAATTATAGAAGAAACAAGTTAAATCTTCTAATTTAACATTTGGATAAATGTGTGGAGGTAAAGCTTGGTATCAACACAGCTGAACATATGATTTGCACTTAAAAAAATTTAATTTATTCCTACAAATGCAGCGGTGAGACAACTGGCAGTAATAGTGATATTTTATGCTGCTGAGCTGAGAGCAATTCTCTCTGCAAGTGATTTGAATATAGAAGACATTAATCTGCAGATTCTCCTGCCTGTGATAGCTGATGACAGAACTATGAAATACTAGACTTATTTTATTTTGATCTAGGCAGACTTTAAAAAACACAGTATATACAACACTTTTAATAAGTTAAAAGGAAAGTTTGTAACATCTGTCATTCATTTGGTCTACTACGGTAGATAACGATCCTTTGCAGAGATTGTGATTACATTTTTCTTATGTGAGATTACAGTTTCTGATCTATAACAAGACAACCGTAGGGTGAAGACCTGAGAGATGCTCGACGAGGTAAGCGTTCTCCCTGCTCGGGTGCAGCCGGCAAAGCAGGCAGACAGGTAGGTGACACCGTTGGAGCCGCACACGGGGCTGATGGAGGAGGTGAAGCAGTTGCACTGACTGATGCACTGAGCTTCTGGTTTCTTGCCCACCTGCAGCGTCCTAAACAGAGACACAGAGGAACCTGAGCATCCATCCCCACTGTAAACACCAATTACATCTGCACAAGCAATGCACAAAATCCAATATGCACTGTAGTAGAAATACAGCCCTTTATCAGTCATATTTTGGGTCTCTTTCTCACTTTTAACCAGGGTACATCTCCATGGAAACTGCACTGCACAGCTAATCTGCTCAGGAGTAGGTCGAGTTCAGGCTATCAAATTGAGAACTAGTAAAGGCCGGTCTGCTGCTCAAAAATCAGCTCTCTGGAAAAATAAAAGTGGCTATTTCTACAGGACGCACAAAATTACTGCATTCACATTCAAGCAGCGCGAGATAAAGGCAACAACAGGGTGTCGAACCTCAAAACAGACCTCAAACTATGTCTGTAACAAAAAGTACAAACATGTCAAATATTTTTTTACTGCCTTCTAAAGATGAGAAACTTTGGACTCAAATAGATCTGAACTTCTTTCTCTAGCACAAAAAAAGAGGCTCAGGGCCAAAATAAAAAGGAAATGACAACAGCTTTATTGATCTATGGTGGCCTCTGATGAACTGCTTGTCAAGTGATCTTCAGGTAAGTGACCTAATCCTGACATTTTTATTAATACTATGTACTTGTACACTATAAAAATTGAGGGATAATGTATACATGTGTGAAAAATGTGTCCTTTTTTTATAATTTTTACTGTGTGAAAGCTAATTATGCCCCCTTAATTTACTTTTTCCCTCTTGTAGCTCAGGCTTATGATGTTTGATATTGTTGTGTTGAACATTGTTGTGATGCTTTAGACACATTTAAATTCTGTCAAGTACTGAAAGTTGGCATGTCTGGCCAGACTGTTTTTCTTCTTTACTTATTCTTAAACCAGAAATCTACTGATTTCAATCATAGTCTGAGACTATTTTTTGTATAACTGCTTGTATTTAAACAACTTTTACTATTTGAGAAGTTTGGTTTCTTTTGTTAAATGAAAAAATCATTTTGGGGAAAAAAAAATGTTCCAGTGAGTTTTGTTCTTCTATCAGTACAAAAATTACTAATATTGACAAATTTTAAATTTCCAGCTCTGGACAATAACAGGCTACAATGAATGAACAAGTAGTGACAAAATGAGTGTGAGTATAATATTGTGATCCACCACAACTTATAAAACTTAACACATGTTTCTGTCTGTGTTTAAAAAAGCATTTGGAAAAGGAGCCAGTAGCTAGTTGACCAGTTCATCGATATAAAAGTGAATGAAATGTCCTGTTGTATAAGTGCTCTATAGTGATTATTACACCCTTTCACAGGTTTGAGTGATTCAGTGAAGTCCTCTGCATTCGTATTCAGTCTGTGCAGCCCAAAGAACACGAGGCCACTTTATGAATAGAAAATCTTTTTATAGACTCGATAAGATGACACAGAGTTGTTTGAATAAAAAGTAAGCCCACTGTGCCCCAATGACCATCAGTGATATGAATTTTTATTTACGCATTTAGACTCTGCAGTTCACCTCCAGTAAAGTCCTCTAACCTTGGCAGCAGAGTTACTTTTCACTGCTTTATTGCTGTTAAACATAAATGTTATAAATCAATTTCTTATAGCAGGTTCAGTCTGGGGAAGACTAAAATGTCAGGAGTATACATTAATATAATAACACATTATCTGTAGTTTATTGCTTATAATCTGGTCTGATCTTTCTCTGGTGAATCATGTTGCTTTTTGACAGTGAAATGAGCCAATTTCCTCCTGCGGACGACCAATTCCATCTTACATCATGTACAATACTTTGTTCCTGATCTACAGATGTTGCATTTGATTGGTTAGTTGTTACAAAAAAAACCTAACCTAACTCTAAAATAACACAATTATGTTGCTACTCACTTAATAGCAATCGACTTCAAATACAAATGTCGGCCATAAATTTAAGCTTCTAGTACCTGTTGCTGTATGCGACCGTCACTCCTGCAACAGGACCCGTGTCACAACCCAGAAACAGGAAGGAGACATAGCAGGCAGTGGAGATCAGGTTGACCAGCATGGCCATTCGAATGGCTCCCAGTGCCGACAGGTTCAGCTTCTTTACCAGCAAACCGCCCATGAAGATCCCCAGACATGCACATGGAATGGCTGTCATACCTTAAAAAGTAAGTTGGACAAAACATGTTTATCATCCTGGTTAACAAACATGCGTGTCCATGCATATGTATGTTTGCTCTGAATACAGACCTAATAGCTGGTTTGCTGAGGTGGTGGTGAGGTTGAACTGCTGCTCGAGATACTTCCCCAGAAAGGCTGCGAAGCCAGCCACCACAGCGATCTCCATACAGGCTGCCAGGATGATGCAGGTGAACACTGGGTTTGACAAGAGGTGCTTGGTCACCTTTGGGATCACTGGTAGACAAAAAAGAATGAGGGAGGACAATCATTATTATCTTAGCATGCAGGTTAGTCTGAGAGCTCAAAACACTGCAGCTTAATAAAACATGCAAACAGACAAAACATGTATGTAACACAGACAACTTCACTAAATATAGAAACAAACTGAAACAGAACTGAAACTGTTTTTGTTTTTTTTAACATTGTGCTTGTATGATTCAGCAATAACGTATATGGTGTTCTGGTAAATGTTGCGTGTTCATGCTAAGTCATGGAGTACTATGATTGTTAACTATGATTATCAGTTTTGTGTCATGCGTGGGAACTTTGTTGTGTAACTTGTCACAGTTTCTTTCTGTGCAACATGCAGCGTTTTGTATTTGCTTGTGTTTTCTTTATTTGCAGAGTGATTTGTTGCTGCACACTGTTGTCAAATTGGTGAAAATGTTCTCTTCATTTGATTGTGTTTTATCTATTTGTGTTTTGTTTTTGTTTTTTTTTGTTGCATGGGCAACTGTACTTTTATGTCTTTGGCACCTGTTCTGATCACATTCGATTAAAGTAGTCAAGCACCCCCCCAAAAATAACACGAGTAATAAATAAATTACTTCACAATTTGTGCTACATCTGTGCAAAACAGACACATCTGAGTGAATTCAATAACAAACAACTTTAGGCAAATTTCAACAGTATCAATCTAACAAACTATCATTTTAATTCTCTGTGTTATTCAGTGGTAGAAGAAAATTTCAGATCATCTACTGAAGTTAAAATAGCAACAGCACACTATAAAAACACTCCATCACAAGTCAAAAAGTACAGAAGTATTATCAGCAGAATGTATTTGTATCAAAAGTAAAAATACGTATTATGCAGAATAGCTCCTGTCAGTGTATTATTACTGATGCATTAACATAGAAAATGTACTTTCATGTTGTTGTTGGTGAAGGTGAAATTTTAAGTGCTTCATATATTGTTTGGTAGTTTCATCTATGATGATGCATAATATTTCTGATATTTTGATAAAATCTGAACAGCTATACAGTAATTACAGCTGTCGGATAACTGTAGTGGGGTGAAATATCTCCTCCTGAAATGCAGTGGAGTAAAAATATTAAGTTGCAAATAGCAAAAAAACTAAAGCATGTAAAGGAAATAATAGTTCTTGAGTAAATGCACTAGTTACTTTCCAACACTGTGGTTATTCACAATTAACTAATATAGAAAAAAATGCAGTATTTATAAATGTATGCAACATATTTGTAAATGTTTTACATGTACAGAAATCAGTTTTCATTGCATGGAAACAGTGCAGTATTATTGGATCTTGTGTGCTCACCCCTGAGCTGCTGACAGCAGGTGGGGCTGTTGGCAGGCTCATGGTTGTGTGCAACCCCATTGCTGGGCTTTGGAGTCTCATAGTCTGCAGTCATAGATGGAGGAAGCATAACTTGCTCACTGTCTGCTCCCTCCTCTCTCTCCTTGTTGGGCAGTGACTGAGGGAAGCCAAACATCAAGAGAGCCGAAGAAAAGAGTAAGGCACCACACAGCAGGAAGCCTGCCCACCAGGCCCCGATCCATCGCGGGTCGTCTGGAGTGATGTTGAGCTTACCTGCAGAGAGGCACAGCAGAAGTCAATAACCCGCATGCACAGAGAAGCACACACAATAATGCAACACTGCAGAAAATTTCAACTCACTAGTGTCGATGAAGATAGCATCCACATAGAACTTAGTGCAGAGGGAGCCGAGGATGAAGCCACAGGCGGGCCCGAACACCAGCGTAGAGAAGAGGATTCCTGTACAAAAAGAACAAATATACATAAGTTTAGACTAATATCATTCACTTTTGGAAACACTGACAATTATATTGACCAAAGCAACCCAAAAATGCTTTAGTTATGTTATTTATTTTTGTACAAGTGCCCGTGCACATGGATTTATGGGACACCAAAAGTACTGTTGCAGTAGTGAAACGTTTTGCAGACAAGAACAGGACTTCTTACATAACAAGTAAAGAACATTGTCTCTTGTCCTGAGCTCTACAAAGAAATTCTATCACAAAAAAAGGTTTGCTTCCTGAAACACAGCTCAAGTATAATACTGCTGTATACAGGAAAGCTCCGACTATTGTTAATCACACTTCACTTTGAATTTGAAACAATAACTTCAGGACCACGCCTGAGAACGCCTTCAGTAAACAAAAAGATGTAAGCGTGATCTTTTGTACTACGTGCAATCAATTTAACGAACAAACAGCACTGAAATGTTGGGAGATTTCAGTAAAATGAATCAACTTTTGCACATATATTGCTGTATTGCTCAGGATTTGTGATACGTGTTGTGTGATGTTTATTGTTTTATATGTTTATTGTCTTGAGACAAGGACAAATTTTCTGCGTTGGTAGGACAACATAGTTTTATTCTATTCTGAAGGCCAGTGTAGCATGAAACAATGTCACGACTACAAAGTCAATATAAAAATCTGAATTTTATAATGAATACAATCAAAAAGCCAGTTTTAGAGAAATGTATCAACATCCAGGAAGGTTTTGTGACATTCTGGATGAAATGTAAGTTCCCTAACTTGTCATTCTTGGTCACTTTTATGCGGCTTTTTTCCCAGAAGGTAGCGTGTGAAACGAGACAGCAAACAGGGAAACATTTGGACTGCCATGATGCATCAAATCAAGCAGTTAATACCACAAGGCAAGTACAGCAATGGTGGCAACAGACAGACACACACACACACAGTGACTGTGCTTGTTATGACCACATGGCTCAGCCCTGAACACACTGAACAAACAGATACACACCAACACACACACTGTGGATGACACGCGACAACAGAACCAGTTGTTTTCTCCCAACCTGCTCTAGCAGGCAGCTGGGAGATAAAAAAAAAAGTGGAGCTCGATCCAAAATCCTCATTTAGAGCGCTGTCAGCGGGGTGAGAGTCCGGCACAGTGACTCAGACTGCAGGCACATAATGAAGACTCAAAGCTCAATTTGGGAGACAAATTTCTCCCTGACTGTGTGTGCTGTGATCTGTGGATTTATCAGACTGAGCATGGAGTGTATCTGGGACACAGCGACAAAACCAGATCCCGTTTTAAGTTTGACCACTACTCCTCATAAGAACAACAATGCTAGCACCAAAAATTGCCATTAAAATAAAATGAAATCATCTGTTATTCCACTTCCTCCTCCGGCACTGCAGCATCAGTAACGTCTCCGTCTACTGGCTGCAGGTTGACCCGAACATCGCTGCTATCGGCTCGGCATCTCCAGTAAGCCTGAAAGATGTTGTTCAAATGCCAGGAGCAGCAACTTAATGAACAAGCATGGAAACTGTGACTAAGCTGTGTATGTATTTGTGAGTGCTGAGAGTGAAATCATGGTCTACTTCCTGCCTTGACCACCCACATAGGGAAGGAGTCAAAACATTTACCTAACTGTGGCCTCATTCACATCATATTTTATTCTTCACATAAAGGAAATGGCTCACAGATTCATGAGGTGCAGCTCTGTACGTAAAACGTGGTATAAACAGAGTCAATTACGTGAGATTAGGAGTGAAACGAAAGAAAGGGGCCTTCACGCTGGGATGAGAACATGCTTTTTTTTCTCAGACATACAAATGAAACTTGTGGTTGACAGTCCGACCAGCACGGAAGTGTACAAAGATACAGATGTGTGTCCATGAGGCGCCAAAGCACAGCAGGTTTTACCTCTTCCTCTTGCTAAGTGTAGTGGTTTTATAATATGAAAATAAGGCAGACAAAAATGCTAATGCTAATTTCTTCTGCTGACAGTTTAAAATAAAAATATGAAATCAAAGTTTAAAAAAATTAAGCTCAAAAAGCAGCGCTTCACCACCTTTAACCCTCACAGACTGGGGGATTCATAACACAAACACATGCAGACACACAGGAAAGACTTAGGCTGTGGAACATCAGGGAGTGTTTACCAGACACCAATGAAACTGTGCAGTTTACCAGCACTTTCATGGAGGAGGGCTGCAGTCGCTGTGTGACTAGCGAATTTGCCTGTGGTGTTGCAAATGAGGCCGGTGCACTCTCTGTTTCGAGTGTTTCCTTAGAAACTGAGTGTTGTCTTCTCATAGCAACAACGCCACAATCGTTGTCACCACAGGAAACCTCAGAGAGGAAATTCAGTTAGTGAAATCACCTTCTAGGACGATGACGGCTCACTAGCCCACGAGTCCACGACCGCTGAGAAGATAAATGTTTCCATTGAGATCCGTGCTTACCCCCGGCCGCTTTAAGAAACGCTGTCTCCTTGATGATAACATTGCACCACAGAGTGAGACTCGCATGTGAAAAAGATCACTAATCTATGAGGGACCATGCCTCCTTATCAATCCGCATCGTAACAAGGGGGCACGTGATTTTGAAGTTGGTGATGATAATCTCCTCATGAAAGATGAATATTTTTGATCTTAAGGTCAAAACCCTGCAGAAGAAAAGCGTGCAGCCAGTTGAGTCTCTCACAATGGCATTAAACTGGCATGAACACGAACTGGGTCCTGTAGTCAAAACATAAGCAAAGTATCAAGTTCAATTGAAGTTGGATTGAAGCATCAAGTTGCTTCAATCCAGTTTTTTTCTCCCCTCCACCATCCAGAGCCTAATCTGCTTAATGCGAGATGCACAAGATTAAAAACTCTCTGTCTTAACTTTCTGTCTCATCATGTCCAGTTTGGCTTGAAGGAATTCAACATTTAGTAAAATATGATTTCTTGCCAAAAGTTAGATGAGAAGGTCAATACTTAAATGAACACAGATGCAGGTGAAAATTTACTTTAAGCTAACTTTGGTACTATGGCTGGACGACGATATTTTTGAACAAATACCTTGATATTGATATTGTGATATATACAATATTGTAGGGATGACTATTGGTGCTTTTATAAAATATTTACACAATGAGATTTTTGATAAATAATCGTCAGTAATGTGGATATAATGACTAAGTGGGTATCATTTTAATGTTATGCAGCCTTTAAAACCAGTAAAAAAACAACACTTGTGTCATTTCACAATATTACAATATCCAAAATCTAAGACGACATCTAGTCTCATATCACAATATTGATATAATATCAATATATTGTCCAGCCCTACTTGGTACAATACCTCAAATGGTTATATTGTTTATTATTGTCCCTTAGAAATAGGATAAAATACATAATAATTTCAAAAAAGACATGTGAGGCGATGCTGCTAGCCTGGCTCTCTCCAAAGTTTAAACAGTACAGTTACTAGCACCTCTAACATGTCATAAACAACAATTTGTGGTTTAATAGGGAAGTGATGAACAACGGTTTAGCTGTCCGCCTCACTACCTCTGTGCTGTGGAGATGCTGCACATACTCTTCAGTGTACAGACAGGAGCAGAGCAGAGGAGATGAAGAGCATGTGACCATAAATTAAGAGTTGATCTGCCTCATGTGAAGGATTCCCCAGGGCAACAGTGACAAGCTTGGTTACTTTTATTACAAACTTGTATTCCCCATCCACTTCTGCGCTGTGTTTATTCTTTCTCCTAATCTCATTTCAAATAACTGACTCTGACTGTGACTGGAGACCCTTAGTTGCTCTTAGGTCAAAGATAAAAAAGACAACTGTGCCTGTACAAGCTGGAACGGGAATGTTTTTCACGACAGGATTAAGCAAAAAAAAAAAAAAAAAAAAAAAGAATACCTAAGCACATTAAATCTCCATGAAGGACAATACACGACCACAGCCGCGGGTAATCTTTGTAACACACTACTTTTCCAAACTGCCTCTAAATCCCTTTTCCCTTGCAGCAGTCCCGTTATGAGATAAGTACAAAACAAACTAATTTGTTCATGTTGTAGTTTGCCCAAGCCTTTTAGTATCCTGTGAATTATACTCTCAGGGGAGCATGTCAGACGTAATTCAATAACAAAGCTCGACTCTAGTGTTTTTGTCTCCCTCTAATTTGTTTAGAGACCAATAGAAAAGGCTGGGAAAGCTACTGTCCATGAGGCTTGTCCTTTCCGGATATTAATTAACACGCAGATGCAGCCCACATCCGACCGGCTACACGCTTCCCCTTCAAAGAAGACACAAACCATATCTTTTTTATCACGAACAAACTCTTGACTGGAATAAGTATTTCACATGTAACACTTGTGGTTTTGAAAAAAAACAAAAAAGTCCTTGACGTCATGCTATGTATTTTCACACTTCTCACGGCCTTTCCACACCAGTGCTTGACTGTAAACGAGCACTTCCATCTTACAGAATCTCATAGTGGTTGAGCTGAAACATTATGCAAATACTACTGTGACAAGTTGGGCTGCACCCTTCATAAAAAAAAAAAAATCGCTCCTCGGATTAATGCCAGGTGAAACCCAGGTGAGAGGTTGAGATGCAGATACAAGGGCCTCCACAGAGCTAATGGGTGTTTATATAATCCCCAGTTGCAGAGTTTAGTTTCTTTAGAGCATCCAAAGGGGTTGAGATTATAAGCCAATACAGCGTGAAGTTAAAAAGAAAAGCTCATGGTAATTGAAATGTCAGATGCATTACGCCTGCACTGTCCCCAGTTCATTTCCTGCTCTCACTGTACAAAGGGAATTCCTTCTCCTCTTCCTTTAATCCTGCTCAAGTTGGCTCAGTAATCCCTTGAGCTAAATAAGAGCAGAGGGACACTGCGATGTGGGAGGCCAAACAACAGCTTGTGCCACTTTCACGAGGGGCCAGACTGAAACTGAGAGTGAGCTAAATGATTACTAAAGATAAAGCCGAGAGCTGGAGTCTCAGCTCTCTACTTCAGAGGCCTAAACATGAGTTTGTGTCAAAAGGTCAATTGAGAGCTGGAAGAAAGAGTCTGAGGACAGAAGAACTGCATAAAGCAGGCACAAAGATTCAAGGCTGTCTGAAAAGTGGCTGTAAAAAATGAACTTTCAAACAAAAGCCCTCTCTTCCTCCTCTGTCGCACATCAGGTCATAACATCCTCTTTGTAGAAGTGTGAAGGCATTTTAATTTAGGATTGAAGAGACTCGGGAGAAACGCTCCGACAGGCCAGAGATGTCAGACTGAGCACAGGCTGCTTCCTGCATGTCCACTGAAGTAAGATGGCATGATCACTCACGCTGACAGTTACACAAGAGTTAGAAAATTAGGAGACTAAGTCACAGCACCACACCTAACAACCAGCTCTCTGCTTCCTGGCAACCTGCTTCCTTTGCTCTCATCAAACTGCACACAAACAGCGTGCAGCCATTTTCAGGTATGCACAATAACTGCAAACTGTTCTCTGGTTTGTCGAAGAAATCTGCTAACATGCAGAGTTTAAAATGTTAAAAACACTACAGCTTCTTATCGGTGGATTTAAAGCCTTTTAGTCTCCAACATTAAAAGGAACTAAAATTGAAAATGAAGGTTTATGACATTTTAAATTAACATGCAATGACCAAATCCTAAATAAAGAACTTTAAAAATCAAAAATGACTCACAGAATTACAGTATACACTGTTTGTTCTGCATCTGCTAGGATGAGGACGCTTGGTTGGTCTGTTTTGTGGGTTTAGCATGCTAGTTACAGTAGCTGCCACTGTTGAGTTCTGCACTCAAATGAAACATGACAGATAATTATTGTTGCATAATAAAGAGTGTGAATTTAATAAACCAGAGAGTTATATGTATCGTGGGCGAGAAACTTAAAATAATCTGCGTATGTCATTTTCTATCAGTTTAAACAAGGGTTTTTTTTCAGTGTTTGGTGATTGTCAACTTGTCAATCAATACTGTGTTGTGGGAATGGACACAAGTACTGTAAGTTCAGTCAGCTAACTCACGGGAAAAAGATTATTATGTAAATGTAAAGTACTGTATGTACAGCATTAATGTTTGTCCAGGATCTGACCTTGTCGCTCCGCACATGGAAACACTGAGCTCAGTGGAGTGAAGAGCGACGACACTAACTTCCCACTTACAGGAAGGTACATTCAGAGCCTACTGGTGGATGCTGGGTTGGATGTGGAGCTTTCGAAAGGCTATTTGAACAGCAGCATTAGTGAAAAGCAAAGCTTTGGGTGAGCGGTGTGGCAGCAGGCGTGCAGCAAAAGTGTAAGCAGAGCGCTGACGGCTTAAGTAAACCGCCATGATTAAAAGGGTGAACTGGATACTGTATATGTTGCAGTGACAGCAGTATGCCATGTGAGTACAGTGGCGACTGCAGCTGGGTTGCCTGAACTAGCTCACAGGCTTTGCTTCATTACATGTACAGTATAAGTGCCGCTCTTACATGTAAAAGCTGCATAATCTGGTTACAGAAAGCATTTTTGATCAAAAATGACATACATATACAATTCCATAACATGGACATATCACCTGACCAATAAAACTGTAAAAACATAAGACATATAACAACCCACATAAATAGCCTATTTTATCTAAAATAATATTAATTAAAAAATACAGAGGCTGCGTATTGTGTACGAGTTTATGTTTAATTACATTAACATTTACATTTTAAATTAATAAAAATTTAAAAAATCATATTTTTTCCCCCCTTGTTGGTCTGTGCCTTTGTTGTATCAGGTCAATACTTTCAACTAGTTTCCTGTTAAAAAGGGACATTTTAACTATTTATAAAAGACTTGCATCAGTAGCATGTGTCCATTTCCCCTGTTTTACAACCCACCACTTCATCAGAAAGTGCATTTAGATATCAGGTCTTAGTACATCATTCATAAGTAAGAAAGTACTAAAGTGTGCCATGATGACATAATCTAGTTCTCAAATTACTACCCTGTACATCCGCTAATAACACGGACTCTGTTAAACACCTACACATACTGAACCTACATGATGTTATCAACTATTATCAGTTTATCGATACGCATTCTAAAAATGTTAATGAAATGTATCAAATATATTTCAGGAAAATGTAATGAAATGAAAATTGAAGTACTCAAGGACCCTGCTGTGTGTAACACAGAGAGTATTTTATCTGCTTGTCCTGTTTCCGTATCTTTTTGTACTTTTTTTGCTGTCACATCTGATCTCAATCTCAAAGTCGTTTGTCTTCAGGCACTCTGAGGGGAACTGACAAAGTTCTTATCTTACATTTCTCAAACAATATATATCTGAAACACCGCTGCCTACTCTATCTTCTGACTGATAGTACTAACACTCTAATCCTGCAGACCCTTGCTCACTGGCTTTGTGACATTTGTTTGAGGTCCAAGATGTGAACCACAAAAACTTGCTGACAGGAAATTGGCTAATTTTGACAGAATAAATCCTCTTACTGAGATCAAATGAGATTTAAACTTTGTAAACATTTGGTGTCAGACATGATGGGAGTATGACATCAGTTTATGCAGATGGATGTTATGTAAACGCAGCCCCCCCCCCTCATGCAGACAGGATTAGTAACAAACAGGTAAAAGTCATGCAAAAGTCGCCTCTAAGGTCAAGTCTATTTTGATGAGGTACAGAGGAGATTAATGGCTACCAAATTTTCAGTGAACCATAAATAAGTGCTAACAGCATTAGACAGCAGCTTTCACCCCAGGAAGTGAAGCCCCAGCCCACTTGAGTGGCTTTTAGTATCAACGTCAACGTCAGTTGTCAAGGAAAACATTATTCATACCGAAGGCATCGAGTCTCATTCTATAGAAAGACCTAACGAACAAACGTATGATTGTAATTTTAATTAGATGAATTATTATGGGGCTGTCACTAATGATTTTTTTGGATTTGTAGATTATTGTCTTGATTAATCTGCTTCGTTCAAATTACAATTAGTTGATTGATCAATTAGTCGATGAACAAATTTAATTGGCAACTTTTCAAAAATGGATCAATCATTTTGAGATTTTTGAGTTATTTTTGGACTGTTGGTCAGATAAAACAAGACATGTGACGGACATTTTTCTCTATGTTCTGACATTCAATAGACTAAATGATAAACCAACTAGTACAGAAAATAATCAGCAGATTAACTGACGATGAAAATAATCACATTAGTTCTTATTTTATCTATAAAATGTCAAAAAACAGTGAAAAATACCCGTTATAGTTTCCCCACAGCCCAATGTAACCCAAAGATACTCAGTTTAAAATGATATAAGACAAAGAAAAACATCAAATCATCACATTTGAGAAGCTGAAAAGCATATTGGTAATTTTTGCTTGAAAGTATGACTAAACCGAAATATTTGCAGTTAATTTTCTCTCAATTGACTAATTGATAAACTAATCATTGCAGCTCTAAATGAATATATTAAATAGCTGTATTTAATGTATTCATATATATATATATATATACACATATATGCCCTATATTGTTTTAACATAAGCCACTGAGTAAATCACAGAGTGAAAAAACAAGCGGAGATGGTGTGCTGGTGAGCTGTACCCTATAGTAACCCTGTGACTTTACACAGCCATGACCTAAATAACATGCCAAAGCTTAAAGTAGGCTCTCAACTCACATTCAAATGCCATTACATCAGGATCATCCTACTTTAACTTCTGCTTATGTCAAATCATCTAAAATGTGAAACCACCTCTCTGCACACCTTTATTTTTTTCTTTTGCTATTATCTCAAAATCAAAACAACTTCCTCTCATCTAGTTAACTTCAAACTTGCACCGGAGCAGAAACGGTTTCACTGACGCCATATGGTCGCTATATAAAAAGTGCAGCTTAAGGACACGTTTAAAACTATTAGCATTTTGACCCTTGAGGATGAGCAGTGGGGTTACTGCAGAGCTTCGTCCGGGCTGCGGCCGGCCGTCACACCAGCTTCTCAGCGGCTCTCTTCCTCCCCTCAACACCCTGCCACGTTAAGCCGAGCTCGGGCTCAATCTAAGCCTCTGAGAGGTCACGGCCTGAAATGGGAGGTCAACGTCGGGCCTCGCTGAAGGCTTCACTACTTCATATCAGCCGTCTATTTTAACAAAGAGCTGATATGAGTCTAGACTGCTGATAGCGGGATATTTTAAAGCAACAGGACAATCAGGTGACTTTCACTGAGCCAACTGTACATGCAGCCTCTGATTTACCACATTATCTGCTATAATTCAACACAGTTTCACTTCCTGATGCCAGATACATGAAACTTCTTTTTTTACTATAAATAGTAATGAGGAAACACCACTTAAACTAATATTTAAAGCAGAGCTTATATTTGATTTCTAAAACAACTAAAACATCTTTCTGTCTGTGTGAATGTGTTAGAATCTTAAAAATGTCGTATATTTTCTGACCCTACATGGATGAAAAACCCAACAAACCCCAATAAATCTAACATACACTAAAATAAAACCACACACATTTGTGTAATAATAATAGTAAAACAAATATCCTTTCACATTTCATATTTGTTCCCCATATTCCAACTTTTTAATGTCTAAGAATGAGTGAAGATGTGCTGTGCCCAACAGATCTCTGTCCTGTTTTATAATTCAGGGGCTGCGACAGCCGAGCTGCCACATCTCATGACTCTGTGGATGACAATAAAGAGAAAAATCACTTAAGTGAGACACACTACAGCGGGACGGGGAGAAGAAAAAGGTTTTATAGAGTGAGATATACAGCAGAGCTCTAACAGTGAAGTCCTGTCATGAAAATAAATGCTATTTTAATCTTAAAAAAAAAAAAAAATCCACATCCTGCCCTCTTACATTATATAAGACAGAGTGAAGCCATCATATTAAACTTTGGCGAAAGAACACACTGTTCATATCCTGTGTGTCTCCTTATGGATAAATATTAGATAATAAATGAAAGTGAAAAGGTCAAGTCAAGTCAACTAACAGGCTTAAATGAAATAAGTGAACTTAAAAAACGGGAGTGATTATTTAAAAAGTATCTTGACATGTAAAAGGATAAGAAAGGTTCACACGCCTATCTGAGCTCAAACTACACTGTTCTGTTAGACTTCATGAAGAGCTCAATGCTTCAATAGTCCACAAGAACCCAAAAGGTGGAAACTAGCAATAAGAATGTTTTGAGCATAAATATTAGACTGATAAAAAACACATTATCTGGCCTGTACTCTGTTTTTGGGTCATCAATGTTGTCAGTGAAAGGTCATTTCAAGACTAGAGCTGCAACAATTAGTCGATTAATCGATTAGTCGACTGTACAAAAGTTAATTGCCAGCTATTCTGATAATCGAATAATCGTTTTTGTCATTTATTAAGCAACAATATCAAATATTCGCCGGTTGCTGTTTCTCAAATGTGAGGATTTGAAGCTTTTTTCTGTGTCATTCATGACAGTAAACTCAATATTTTTGGATTTGGGCTGTTAATCAGACAAAACAAGATATTTGAAGGCTTCACTTTGTACTTTAAGAGGTTGTAACAGGCATTTTTCACTATTTTCTGCCAAAATGATTAATTGGATAATCGAGGAACTAATCAGCAGATTATTAATTGATAATGAAAATAATCAATAATCAAAAGCAGTGTTATGATTACACATGATGTGCACACTCACACAGGTGTTTTCAGTTAATTTGATGATTGCGTTGAAGGTAGGTTGAACTACGCAGGTTACTACATGACATCACCAGACTCCGTGCACTAATAGGGATGATAGTGGTGTGATTTGTCCTGATTGAACAGGTGCAGCGAAGCTAACGGGAGAGTCAGGGAGATGTCAATCAAACACGGTCCGTGCACATCAACACAGTCCTGAGAAGATGTGAAAGGCCTTTTTTCACAGAAGACATTTTAACACGTCACACCAGGTAAAGCACAGGTGTGAATAATAAAATGAATGATGGCTGAATTCCATCTAGCTGCTTCAGTTTCAGGGTCCTGGTATCCTGTTCGCTGCCTCTCTGTCTCATTGTCATGACTTACTGGGACACTTTAACATGATGGAGTTAATGTTATTAGTAACACTTGTGCTTTTCCTACTGTTACAAATCAAAATGTCTGCTGTGAAAAACACCTGTGTGGATGTTTAGTGATGTGAAGGCCTTTAAGGATTTTCTGAATGCTATAAAATGAGCTATAGAAAGAAACATGATAATTAAAACAATCATCGTATTTCATCAAAATCATATTGTAATCTTATACAGTCTTATATTATTTTACCCCTAAAAAACATGTTTGTTTAATGCCTTGTCGTCACATGTTGAGGTATATTGTTGCTTTTCTTGTCAAATAAACTTTCTTACTTTAACAATGTTTGTATTTGTGTTGTGCTCATGCTGCCTGTGATCAGCTTCTACTTGTACCTTGTAGGTCTATGGCATTAGGCTTCTTTAACCTGACATGCTGTAACATAATCTTTGAGTCCAATTAACCTCATGTCATCACACTCCAACTATTCCAGGAAGCAGTAAAAGCCCTCATTAACCTAAATGGCATCAGTATTAGTTGGCTCCAACTGAAGTCCATTCGTTTTTATGTCATGTCCTATGGATTTAAATCCACACTCCTAATTAAAGAGATGATCTTCATTGTTAGCAACCAGACAGCATACTGCACCCGTAATCATAACGCTCGACGTTTAATTTACTGTTTCTGTGACTGCCAGCTTTTTGCTGTGCATCGCTAGCATTTTTTTTAAATGTTACAGTAATGCGAGCGTCGACTGCTGTTACAATAATAATGACGGTCTTTCTGTGCCATAAGATTACATAAACAGACCGGGCATGTTTTCAAACAGGGCACTGATGTGATGTTGGAAGCTCAGAGGACTCGGCCAGACTGCCAACTCTGCGAGCACCGGGTCAGTGGGAGACAGAGGGAGACAGAGGGAGAGAAGGATGGACAGACGGTGGGTAGGAGTTAATGTAACAGAGCAAAGCCCTGTCGTTGTGCCCTGCTACAGCGATCTGTTTGTGATCCTGTTTCAGATGTTTGCTTGGGGGCTGAGACGGAGCCACACACAGTATCCATTGTTGGGCAGTTGGGTGGTAGGATGAAGGCATGGAGGAGAAAGGGCACAAGACCAGAGTGCTTACGTCTCTCCACTGGAGAGCCGCAGCTGCTCTATTGAAGGCAAGAAGCACAGAGAGGTTTGGGACTCTTTGACAGCAGCTGGTAACAGCTTCTTCAGCAGGTGGCTTGGCCTAATTATCACGACAGAGATGCCAACAGCCTGTTTCTCCGGGAACATGTGAGAGGCAGGCGCACAATATACAGCCGATTGTACAGCACCATGTCTGCCTCCAATTATAATGGAGCACTAATTGTGCTGTATCCTGAGGAAGAGGAGAATTGATGAGGCAGGCCAGATGTGGGAGCTGTTTCAGGGAGTAAAAAGTTGCCTAAGAAGTACAGACCCAAAGGATATTTCTGGCAAAATCACAGAAATAAACAAATTGATGTTCTGCGCAATTAATCTTTTTCCAAATCCAAAATTCAAGATTCTAATAGTTTTCAGATTCCTTCATCAAACCTGTTTGGGGCCAGCTTCTACATTTGAGGAACTAAAGTTACAAAAAAGTAGGACTCAAAGATTCATTTGAGATCTATTATCACCTTTTGTCTGTTGTGTTGAGGCACAAGCGCTGTAATTTGAATGTTATGGCCTACTTACTCAACACAACCTGTTGTTACCACCTGAAAATAAAACAAGCAATATAAGTATATGACATGCTGAGATAACACGTGTAGCCTACTTATGTTTTTCAAACCTTTTTTCAATAATCACTTGCTTCAATTATTGCTTCCAATTCAGCACATTTGATCTCAAAAGTCAAAAACTTAATTATTTGTCTGCATGAAAGTTTAACTGAGAGATTCTGAGTGTTGAAACTGATGTGAAGGGATTAGTTGGTTCAGTCACTAGTCAGTAGTTCTTCTTATTATGTCTTTATCATTCAAATAAAGGAGGATATATCAGAAATGCTGCTTTAGCTTTTGAGCCTCTGAGTGGGCGGGCTGATGTATATGTTTGATTGACAGCTGAGCCAGGAGGGTACCGGGACACAACATAAACAACATGTGCAGGTAAATGTGGCTTACAAGTCAAAGACAGACAGGTTTTGTTAACAGCGATATTAAAGAATAAGAATAAAGACCACATTTAGCATCTTAACTGACTGAAATAACATTTGCAGGCAAGTTTTTAAGCTGCTCAGTGTGCTGCAGCTGACTGATTAGCTGGCATGCAAATTGATGTTAAAGGTGCACTTTACCCCCAGTTTGGTTGGAGTTACAAGCCAAAGCAGCTTGCAAGAGAGCACATTAAGAGCAGTCATGACTCTGATATCTGATATAAATCAGCTGCAGTTGATTTTATTCCAATAGTTCGAGGCAAAGGTCATAATCGGCTCAAAATGGAACGGCCTGCTGAAGAAGACCTGATCCGAAGAAGAGTGAAAATGGTTGCCCTCAGAGCTTTAGTGAATCTAGGAACTGGTATTAAATGGAAATCCAGCCTCAAACTAAACTATTCTCACACATGAAGAAAAACATACTAATAAACCATTTAAGAATCTTTGGAGAACATAATTTTGTGACACAACATGATCATCACAATGTGATTCCACTAAAAGTTTAATTTAAAGTGACAATTTGAGGTTTCTATAACAATAAACGAAAAAAAACCCGACCTACAATGTGGCAGGAAAAAGCTTTGACTCATCCATTAACAAATGGAGCACAACATGATGGGATCAGAGTGAAGCCAGATAGACTCGCTTGTGTTTGTCCACTGAGTAAGTAAATACTAGTAGACTGAATCAAACAGTTAATTATAATAACTGCCCACCTATTGATCAGAGTCCATTTAATTAGGCACTGTTATCCCTCTCTCTCCGCCATCAGTGATATGGGGATTAAGTGCTGAACATGCTTCTGAGTAATCCTAGGAGCCCATGGAGCAACCACTTGCACACACACCACTCAATCAATGAGGCTCGGGATTTGTGGTAAAGCCACAAGCGCAGCGTGAATCTGTATTTCCTGAGCAAAGTCCTTGTCCAAGGTCAGCTGCATGAATCCTGAAAAATGAGCAGTTAAGAGCTCGGTGAGTCTCAGACCTGAGCTGACCGGCAGCCTCTGTGTGTGTTTGAACTGTGTGTTTGAACTGTGTGTGTGGTTTGAAGATCAGGCCGAGCAGAGCGACAGCTGCATCATACACAGCAGGAGCAGAGAAAGGACTGAGCATCTCAATCCAATAGTACAAAACACAGCATAACAACTGGCCGTTTCTGTGGCAACGGCTTGCTGATGCTGCTGTGTTTATGATCTGTCTCCTCCCACCTCTTATCTGCACGCTCCTCCCCCAATGGATGACAAAAAAAAAATCCCCTTTTTAATCAGCAGTGACAGAGCCTGACCTAGATTGCCTTGAGAAGGCTGCGTGGTGGTTGAGGTTTACTGAGGCCACAGGGATTCATGATGGAGAGGAAGGTGAAACAAGCACGTTTAGGCCAAAGTACTGGCCACGCTGCAGCAGGATGCTACGTGGAGCACCATTCAGGCAGCTGGAAAAAAAAAGAAGTGCACATGGCAATAGCCAAAAGCTTCAGCATACGGCTCTGCAGGAGCTGGTTAGAGTGCCGGAGAGTCTCATAACCATATCTGGTATCCAACGCCGATCCATTTCATCTGACTAATTCACTGCCTTCCAAATTCAAACTTTCTCAGTTCCTTGGCAGCCCAGCTGAGGAATGAAATGTTCATCAGGGCACAGGTCAAACTCACAGGAAGCAGCTTCTTTAAAGCTGCTCTTGGCTCCTTGTGGGCAACAGGCTGCCGTGTTTCCACCAGTTTCACTCTGCTCAGTTAACCGGTGAACATCCAGCTGTGTGGCTTCATTTACTAAAGCAGTGATAGTAGAGGCTGCTGTTACAGGTTTCACCAGTGTTTTACAGCCACAAACACAGAGGGAATTATTCATTCATTCATTCAGGAATTATATGATTAAATAAAGTATCTGGCACATATGAAAAGTCCCTTATTAAATAATCAGTCACCATAATTCATTACTCATTCATTACTGTTTTGATTCATTGTTTAGTCTATAAAATATCCTAAAATAGTGAAAAAAGCCCATCAACAAGTTGATTTCTTGTTTTGTCCGACCAATAGAGCAAACCAAAATCTATTGAATTTACAATTATATACAACATACTATTACTATCCAAATTTATACAACTGTTTATACTGCTTATATCTGACCCATAGAGTGTTCATATTTATTCATATTCATATTTATTCTGCTTAAAACTGACCTACAGTATATTCATATTTATTCATTATTTGTACCATACTTAAACCACTGTCTATACTGGTTATATCTTCTACAGGGTATTCATATTTATACTACTATCTATAGTGTTTATTTACTGTTACTAGTGTTCACACTGTATATATGTTAGCATATTAATATCACTCTGTTCATACTGTTCATTCTGGTAATGCAGTTCATACTATATATATATCTTAACATATTCATACCTACCCTTACTGTTTTTTCTATTTATATATTATACATATGTACATTGCTTCTTTCACACTTCTGGTTAGATGCTAAACTGTCTCAGTGTTTGTACTCCGTTGTTGACCCTGACTCCTCCTTCTTCTTCCTTTGCTACCAAATAACAAGAATCATAATTCATGTAACCATTAGGGCGCTTCCTCACTTGAACACAAACAAATGTTGTTCTGGTGCGTTTTTGGTGCGACAGTCTCTCAAAGCCACAGAACTGAACTTAAAATCCCAGATAAGATCCCATATATGTAAAGTATAATGTTGTAAAACAAGGAGGAAAAAATGTTTTATCTACTGTATCTTTGCTTCAGGGAACACTTAAGATAAGAATTTGGACACACAGGTCTGGGTGCTCCCCTTGTATATAAGTTGTCAAAAACTAAATAATTAATAAATGGAGATTTAGTGAAACTTTCGAGTGTTTACGATCTGACCAGCCAGACATCCAACAAACATGACCGGACAGATTGTCGACACTCCACAGCAAAACATGCACTGGCATAATTAGAGTGTTGCTGCAATTCTAACCCACAAAAACAGCAGATTGACTGGGGGAGGTGATTCAGATGATGAGTTGCTACGAGGCTACTACATGGTCTGACACAGCGGAAATCTGAGGGTGTTAAAATCAACTTCGAGTCCACACCCATCTGGGTTCATTTCACACCATCTGATAGATTTGCCTCCCCTGTCCCATCCGAGTCATACCATATCTACACGTAAACAAACAACTCATCGGGCAGTTCGTTCAATCTCCAAACAGCTGGTACTGAAAAAAATCTAAAAAATATTAACAGTGGACAAATTTGCTCTGCATGTTTTACCTCATCACCAGGCAGGACTGAGAGATGACCTTATTAGATTTGAGGAGAGACAGCAGACTAAAATCAAATAACTCCCTCTGCTCAAATTTAATGAAACTTTCATCTGGGATAGTCACTAATCAATCACTATGATTTCCCATTTACCGAAAAGGGAGGACTGTGAAATGCTGAACATGTTGGCTCAGTTCCTTTCTGACTACTTTACATGATGTGATACTCATGAGTATTTGGGGATAATTGCTGATAAGCTTTGAGGCAGCAGCAGCATGTTGTTGACCAGTTGGATAATCTCATGTTTGCTGCCCTCTCTACCCTCCAGGACCAGCCTGAGGTAACTGAGCAGGCTGCAGCCACGGCGTCCAGGTCTGCAGGGTAATGTAAGCACACTTCTGGGTCATTTAGCACATAGTACAGTGTACTACTGATCGTCCTGCCACACATGAAGGAAAGACAAACCCACACAGTTCATCACAGAGATGCAGAGGAGCAGCAGCTGCCTGATGAACGTTCACTGCAACGCCGTTTATCATCTTGAGATAAAACAAACTGGTGTTGCTAGGCAAACTCAGCATGCAGCTTATGGCAGGGACGGAAAAACCCATTTAGAATCTAATCCTTCAAGATGACATTAACGTACGCCGAGTTTAAGTAGCTTATATAAACGCCCTACTGCAGCAACTGTTTGGAGTCAGAGCATTTGAGCAGGAATGTTGACAAGTCTCTCGAGGATCCCTCTGAGACCTTTGTCACAGCGACTACTGCCATCGGTTTTCCTAACAAACCTGAAGCTAAATTTATACCCCAGAGCTGAAGTGAACACAAAGTGGTGAAATATGTCATTAGCAAATTGCTAGAATCTGTAGATTTGAAGAAATATGCAGTAGGTGTGGTGGAAGACAGGCCTGGAAATGAAATATAAACCAGTGGTTGGCAGCAAAATACAAAGATATGAGAGGCAAATTCTTTAGACTTTTATGCTCCAGGTAGAGGCAGTTATCTTGTCTCAGGCCACAATGGAAAAAAGGGACCTTTGTGTTTGCCCAAAGCTAGTCGCCAGTCTGTCATTCCTAGTTTGGTAGTTTGGCTGTGCATATGAGAGCAAGCAAGAGAAAGAGAGAGAGAGAGAGAGATGGGCTTGTGTTCATCAGTAAAACTCAAAGGCACTTCATACTCTCGGCTGTTGCACTGATGGATACTGTGACTGCTGTCTGTCATTGCTGCATGAAGCCGTAAAGGCAACTCAAATCATATTTAGTAATCCCTTATTGCGGTCAAAAATCATATCAAAGTGATGCACTTGTAATATTTATTTATTATCAAAATGAATGAATGAGGTATCAGCGTGTATGTACTATATGTATCAGTAATGCTACTTTAGTCTTCAGGCCTTTAAGGTGAGCTGGTGTACACTGGTGTTTGATTGACAGCTGAGCCGGCAGAGAACTGAGACACAATGTAAACAAACAGTAGCTTACAAGTAAAAGACAGGTTTCGTTTGCTTTGGTATTGAATTTAGCATCAACATGGAGCAATCTTGAGACTAGCAGGTATGTCTTTAAGCTGTTCAAAGTGCCACAGCTGACAAGTTAATTAGCTCGCATGCAAACAAGACTAGACTTGTTTGTATATAAGGAGGAGACATTAGGGTTGTTTTTTCAAAGTCAGTGCTCTTTGTGTAAATGGCTGCTGTGTCACCATCAGCCAAGATGTTAAAAAATGAACTAACTTAACTGGGTATAAGCGAAGATGTTCTCTGAAGCAAAGATGGGGGGCGCCATCATGGAAACAATAAATATATAATATCAATCGAACTTTTGGGTATTGTTTTATTTAGTGGCAGGGCTCTAGGCATGTGGGTTGGTCAGTCCACCACTTTGGTCCAGATAGAAATATCCAAACATTTATTTGATGGATTAGCATCAGAACTTGTTCAGACATTCACGGTGCCCACAAGAGGAATCCTGATGACTTTGTTGATCCTTTGACTTTTAAAACCAAATACCTGCAAAACTACATTACATTCCCATCAGCCTGTACTTTAGAGCTAATTAGCAAATGTTAGCATGCTAACACGCTAAACCAACACAGTGAACCTGGTGAACGTTGTACCTGCTAAACATCAGCATGTAACGCTGCGTTTCATGCAAGTCGGAGGTCGGAAATTTCCCGGTTGAAAATTCTGTCCTCCGAGTTCGGAGCGTTCCACATCTCACAGCGTCAAATGCAAACAATTGACATGGCTGACTGTGAGAAACTCTTATTCTGGCAGGCAGCATATGAATATCTGCGACGTCAGCAGAGCCAATTGGATACATTAATGCAATGGAGGAGGATAAACGACTCATAAGGTTGTCACGCATAATATTTTACATCAGTTTATTCAGAATATTACACACAATAGACTACCAAGTACCATTATCGTCACATTTCTGATAGCCTGTGTCATTCACTAATATGTATTCACTATTCATTTAACACCATTCGAACTTCTCTGGATGTTTTGGAGCTTAGTAAGCGTTAAGCCTTACAGAGCTGCTAGCTGTAGACTCATCTTTCCTCAAAAGTGAGCACAGGACACGTGATTTATGGGGTTAATTTCAGTTGGACTATAAACTTATTTATAACAACTTCAGAGAGACTTTTGCCAGCTGAAGAAGCGCTTTTGGAGAATTGCACTTCTAGCCTCTTCTCCATCAGTGCTTTTGAAACTGATCATACATTTCTTATAGTTATTATGCAACAAGCGACGTCCACATGTCCACATCTTTGGGATATTACATAAAAAGGCATGACATTGATGAATTAATTAATGTCATCCTTTTTAGTCCCCTCACATGTGTATATGCCAGGCACTACAGACTGTACATTATAGTTTAATGAAGAAATCCCAGGCTGTTTAAAAGCTTCTGAAACCTGGAGAGGCAGCTGGGTGGAGATTGTGCTGTATGACATGACGTTAGCTCTAAAACCCTCTCTGTGTGTCCTGTACAGTATATTTTTGTAGTCAGGGGTCCTGTGGGAAGAGCCAGAATTAGCAGTGGATAGTGAAAGGTCATAGAGCAGTGGGAATGGAGATCCTGTTGACGCAATCTGTCCAATCATATTTATTTCCTTTGGCCAGAGACGAGTGCCTACGTCCAGACTCGGGGAAACAAAACAAAACAACACGATCCCAAATACAAGCAGTGTTCATCTTTTGAAGTCTGACGGCAGTGGTAATGGCATTCAGACCGGTTCCTTGAGAAGTACTTCCTTTTAAGAAGAACTTGTAGCACTTAACAATACAAGCTCTCCCCCCCAAAAAAATCTCAACAATGACAACAAACAGCAAGAGCCAAAAACGTCTCTGAAGACAGAGTCACGGCAGACTTTGCTTGAGTGTGTTTTACTGTTGTCTAAACAGCAGTAAGCCACGTCTGCTGCAGTACGCACTGCAAAAGCAGGCCGCCGGAGCCTCTGGAGGAGTTGTTTTTCACAGGCCTATGTGGTATGCATGTGCGTCCCGGCCCACTCAGACCCACCTCATGGCTGGCTGGTTGGCATTCCTGCCTCACTCTGTAATTATGGCTCTTCTCCAGGCCTCCCTGCTCAGCTCTCCCTGCAAGGCGGGACCTGCCTATGTTGAAGATTTTCACCTGGCCATTTAACTCACACTCTAATTTTAACAATAGCACATCACAGGGGCGAAAATATGCCTTGACAACAGGAGCAAGCAACAGTTGTGGTGGTGAGGGAAAAAAAAAAAAATCACACTTGGTGTCATGTGTCATGAATCAGGGCTAATCATGATGTTTTCCACCTTGTGCTGACACTGAAATTATGTCATATTAAATAATTGAGGTGAAACAAAAAATAACAGTGAAGTGCTTCGCTTTAAATCCTGTTTCTCATTCAAGTGTGTGAAAAGACCACAACACCCTAAGCTGAGAAAGAGTTCACGTGCCAAACAACACGTAACAGACGTGCACCTGTATTTTGGCAGTGTGAGAAAGCACAATGGTAGCAGAGGAAGTTTTACTCTACGTGTTCTTTCACATCTGTGTGCAGCTGTTGTGAGAGACATGCTACTTTCAGACTCTACAGGTGTTTTCTTCTCTCTAACTGCTTTTCCAAACCACCCCTAAATTCCCTGTCTCTGTAGAGCCAAAACAACATTTTTACTTTCATGTCCTGAAAACCCCATAATAAAGATTCATTTATCTTATCTTAAATCAGGCAATCTTATGATGTTCACGTGATAATATGGGATTTATTCACAGTTCTGTTTGTAGTGAATGAACAAAACGAAATACAAGACTTAAGTAAACGCCGTGCCTACAGAAATTGCGCAAAACCTACAGGAAATAAATATTTGGCAACTAAAAAAGTGTTTTGAAAACACAACTTTGTGTCCCTGCTCGAACAATGTGAATTTGTTGACGTACACTGATGAATAATCCAAATGTATTATCAGTATGTGAAAGGAAATCTCACAGAATTTCACACAATCTACTCCATTCATGCAGCTGGGGGCACATGACATGCCTGCAGCAGAAGGATTAGGACGATCAGCTGAGCACAACTCAATACCACATTGTTCCTCGCTGCTCACCGCTTGTTTTTCCTCCAACTCTCCTTGAAGCTTATCAGAGGAGGACAGAGCCAAGCGCCTGCCAAACTTCAATCACTCCCGGTCCACTTCCCACCGTAAACTGTGAACAAGCCATCGTGGTGGTGCCAAGATGTCAAAGCCTTTTGTGGTACTTTTTTCAGGGTCTTTATTGTTTCACACAAAGCTTGAGGTGTTTTTTGTAGAACAGCTCATGTTCAGGACAAATAAACACAACGAATGGCAATTAAGAAAATCTGCTTTGGGCTTGAGATTACAGAGCACACAGCTGCCTTTGTTCGCAGGTCACATCTGTATTTGAGTGACAAAAGGCAGCCAAACAGCACACTGCTGTGTGAATGTTTCAGAAAGGGTGTGTGCCAGCCTGAACTCATCCTCCATTCAGGCTCTCATTGTCTCTGCTCCACACTGATAACAAACAGCTCGCACTATGCAGACACATCTCATCTACTCCATCAAAGGCTGATGTGCTAGTCTGGACAACAAATTACAGGCAGGTCCCCGTCAAAACAAGGACACACACTATTATGTGGATTTGTGGCTGCGGTTCACAGGTAACTTTGCTCTTAATGCCATCAAATTTAAAGCAGAAAGGTTTGACATGCAGGAATGCACACAGTCTTCACCTCTAAATGTCTAAATATTGCTCTAAATTTTGTTTTCGTCAACTGCTGGCCTTCAAAGCAAACGTATGTCTAATTTCAGTCAGTCTCATCGGCTAGTGCTGCCTGTAAAATTTGAATTATTTGATATAAATTCACAGAAAAGCTGTAGTATGGCCACCACAGCATTTTATGCAAAGAGTTTAAGCTACCGTCTATACACCACAGTAGAAAAAATATACATCAGAGCAAATACATATCCCTAAACAGCCATTGCGTATTCTGAATTTTGCACAGAAAGCACTTTGAATGCACCTTTAAACCTCGAAGAGCCGCATCAGCAGCATCTTGCTTTTGAGAGAGGACTGAGCGGAGCAGAGACATTTAACCCGCCTCCACGCCACTGAAAACACCATAATGGAGATTAAAAAGCTCCAAGATCTGCTCACCTGGCAACTTACATGGACAGGCCTGTGCTTGGAGTACGGGGAGATGCTGTGCAGCAGAAGAGCTGGTAAATACATACTGTGTTGACTCATACTATGCAAATATCACACCTGATGGCAATGAACACGTTCATGATGGAGTTTCTGCTATTCCAGTTTTAGTTGCCTTGGGAAATCAGTGTGCTGCAGCAAATAGAGTTTTAATTTCCAGTGTGATAATCATCTTTTTCCTTGAACACTGCTTATCTTAAACAGTAACTGCATTCAGCCTTCAACAGCGGCCTTTAGCAATCTCTTTGGCAATCTGTCTTCAATTTCTGCCTTTTTGTTCCAATAGATTAGGTGATATCTGCATTTCTAACATTTTTGTTTGCACAACATTATGAGTATTTCTCACCTATATAGAGTGAGGAGTCTTTCTTCTTCACATGATCATCGATGTAGGACACCCCCAGGGGCTGCACCGGCGTGGCTCCGATCCCCAGTAGGACCTGGGCTCCGATCAGCAGCAGGTACATCATGTTAGTGCTGGCCTTGTTGGCGCACACGGCCTTCTCTGCATTTTCGGTTTCTTCCTTGCTGGTGTTGGAGCACACATCCCGACCCGCATCAGTCCTCCACGTTTCCCCTATTTCATACTGATTTGTTAGAAACTCGGGGAGAGCTGAGAGAAGGGCGCCAAGCGCCATGACGATGCCCCCGCAGCCAATCAGACGTGGCCGATGTGCTTTGGCCCCAAAGTAGCTGACGAACAGAATCAGCGCCAGGTTGCCTATCTCAAAGCTGCTGGCTATCACCCCTACATCAGCACTTTGCAGGTTGAACCGCCGCTCCAGGGTGGTCAGCACGCTCACCTGAAAACAACAGCAGGACACAAAATTAAACCAGGGTCAAAGGAATGATGCTGGAAAATGCAAAAAAATGTGGCACAAATACAAAACCAGGGATGTGGGAATCCCATGTCACCAACTGGATGAGAAAATTCACCATCAGTGCATCTTAAGCATTTCTCTACATTTGATTCTTTTAGTCATGCATGTTTTCATCATCAGTCACGCCATTTTAAACTGTGTCTTTCCATTGGAATATCCTGCATAACAAGCTGTTCAGACGTTCCACACTGTGGCTCCTCCCTGCCAACAGGCCTCTGTTTCTGATTAGCCGGGCACAGCAACATTTACTTCCACAAGCTTCTCTCTATTTTAGCAGCTGTCATCCACAGAAGAGTCACAGCCTACCAGAAACTTCCAGCTGAAGCAAATGCAGTACATGGTTGTTTAAGCCCTGTTCAGGTTTTTTTTTTGTTTGTTTTGATGCAGCGATTCAGAGGTCAGTGATTAAAGACTGAGGTATTTATTCTCACACAGTGAAGCTTTGTAGTTAACTGCAGCATTTCAAAGTTAAGCCTTTATTATACGTAGCATCATGACTCTGCTGTAAAATGCAGCATGGATGTTTGCTTGTGGGAATGATCTCTCTGCTCCATGTGAACCACAGTGTCACCTTCATACAGTTATCAAGCTATTTTAAGATCTGTCCCAAACTGTCTTTGAAAGGGCATAAAAATTTTCCATTCCCCACCGGCTCTATTAAAGAGTTTTGACTGAGCTCTAAAAAAATGTCAATACAAACATCCTTTTCTGAAATGTTTCTAAAAGTGACTCCATTGCAGGATGAATCAACTTGTGGTTTTGCTGTTGGAAGATTTTTTTATCCATTAAATGCTCAATTTTGGCAATTTAATATACACAATTACCTTGGATTGCAGCTGTTATGCTGAAGTATAACAGAGTTTCTACTGTTAGAAGGTAAAACACCGTTCTCTTCATGTGAAAGGTCACGTACTACATTGAACACTGCTGTATTTCTAAAGGAAAATATTTCGGTGGTTTTTACAGTCACCTGCATTCAGCATGTATCACCTACATTTGACCTCTGTGGCGGTTAACAAGCTCTAAAGATGTCCCCGTATATGTCATTTATACAAAGTGACACTTTTTTATTTACTTTATTCTATAACATTGAAATCTGTACACAAGTAGAGAAGTAACCTTGTTCCTTTCAGTCCCTCCAGATGCCTGTTGTGAAAATATGATTGTAAAACTGGTCTTCACAACAGTCATAAACCTGATCACACCCTTCCTTATGTGCATTATTTAGGCAAGCAGATGAGGAGGTGTCACAGTTGACAAAGACAAACATTACTGAGCCTGTTTGCTTTGTCGTCGGGCTTTTAAAAAAGTTGTGACTTTTTTAAAGTCACTTCTTCTGTGACTTCTTGGAAGCAGAAGTGACAGCAGGTCTTTGCTGCAGCTGCTGTGAACACCACTGCAGCGACTCCTTCGCTAAAGATCAAAGCTCAGGGAGGATGATTGTTGGGAGCGGTTCGTGCCAGAGTCCTTCAGTGAAGCTGAGTGGATGGAAAAGTTCAGAATGAGTCATGATGTCTCTGCCCCTTGAGCGGCACTTTCTCACAAATGTGAACACACTGTGGACGGGGCTGCATTCACGCCTGGCTTGCTCCGCCCGGCTGGGGTCTGATCGCAAACATTGTCTCATCCGGTTCTTAGAAACGACGCCAAGCCCGAATGACCTGTTGACACTATAGCTTTAGCTTTAGCTGGACAGTGTGCTGGACAGGGAGCAAAGCCAATCCAATCAGATCCCATCCCATTACTGAAGGCTCCGAGCAAGTGATGTGACTGACAGCTTTTGCTTTCAGTTCAGCAGTGGAAACACTCTGGATGAGTTAAGCTCTCGTCTCCAGGTTCAACATGTTTGCGCACTTACACTCTGACTTAAAACAGGCAACCTTCCAGGAGGATTAAAACCAGAATAAATTACATAGGAAAAACAGAGTGGATTGCATATCGGTCAGTGGTCACAGCCACGTTTTATCCTCGTAGCAGCTCAAACTGTGGAAATGTTCAATCTGTTGCGTGGCAACAAAACAAACCTCATCCAGTTCTGTGACATCCCATTACCTCACAGACGAACGAGTCTTGCGGGAGCACAAAGGATCCAAACTTCCACAGAAAAAATGCTTTACTTTTTACTTTTTTTTTTTTCAGGTTGCATTGACAGAGTCTGAATTATCAGCAGGCAGAAAAAGCTGCTCAATGCTGACATTCACTTCGGCACATTAAGGTTTAGGATTGACGTGAAAGTGCTGAAATGGTCCTATTTGTGAAGGCACGGCAGCTGTTTATAAGTGAGGCCTCGGCTATTTAGAATCATTTCCATTCTGTTTTATGAGGTGTAACCCACTGAAGGTTGACTGAAGGTTAACTTAAGGTACTTTAACTGCTCCGAATAAGCTGTTTTTAAGAGTATTTTAATTGGTGTCTAAAAGAAGCGACAACTACAGTGTTAGCCAATGGCACACAACATATTTCCTCCTTATTAAAACCATTAATCGTTATCTTGTATCCTTATTTTATGAGTAAACGAGCAAAGTTAACACATTTTCATCCTTTTTAGCTCATGCATGAGTGTGCTCCAAACATGCCTGACATACACCAGAGTGGATTTTGAATACATTTTCTATTTACTGATCCGTGAAACCAACTTCTGACTGTTTGTCACTCTGGATTTGTAAACATTTACCACTTTCTCAGAGGCACCTGACGTTAGGTAGTCTGTAAATGGCTACACCTCTGCACTATTTAACGAAGAAAGCGTCAGAGTAATAATAAATAACCCAGGTGTTATATTTTTTGATTTATGTCTGCGTCAACCTGAAATAAAACTGAATTATTTGACATCTGAGGATAAACTGACGTAATGAATCGATAAAACTGACTAAATGGATAATATCTGAGCAAATACCTGTGATTTAACTGAACATAGCTGTTATTACTGAGATTTAACATACTTTAAAGGTGACAATAATGTTTTGTTTGGGCTTCTCCTTCCTTCAAATATTCGGCTGATTCAGTGCGACCGACCAGAGTTTGACAGGTTTGCTCAGCTGAGACGAACAGAGTTCAGGTTCAGGTGTTAGTCACACTTTGCAGCTCGAGCTCTGGAGTGTCAGATTTGGTTCTTATCAGGGAGGTGTTACTACAACCAACAGAGCTTACACCCCCAGATGCTGCAGAAGTTGCAAAGTGACACACCAGGGTTTAATGTATAGTATTATCTCCTACAATTACAATCAGCTGGAATTAACAGCAGAGATGTAGGCGTCAGGTAGTATTAGTGACAGGATGCATGAGTGTACAGCCTCTTTTGGTACATGATGTCAAAAAGCAGTCACACAAAATATTCATGAGTGCATAAACACACTTGTTCTTGTAGCTTTTAATGAGATAAAACAAGACAGCTTGAACAACTGAAGTGTGAAGTGTGTAGGACCTGGATGACCTTATCAAGTTATCAGTTCACACATGATGGCTCTGAGATCAGTGAAATGAAGTTCAAGTATTTCAGGATTGTTCTTCCCCAGCTGGGGCTAAAACTAACCATGATTTTCATTACTGATTAGCCATTTAATCTATAAAATGTCAGAAAACAGTGAAAAATACCTGTTATACTTTCCAAGAACCATAGGTGGTATCATCCAACAATCTGCACAAAACTCAACTTTGCTACTAAAAACAGCTGCAAATCTTTTCATTTGAGAAGCTGCAGCCAGGGAACGTTTGCCCTTTTAGCATGAAAAATGACTGAGACATTTAATCGATTATCATAACAGTTGTAGATTAATTTTCTCTCAATCGATTGATTAATCATTTCAGCCCCACATACAACTTTTATCTACGCAGCTTTATAACTATACAATAATGTCTTGCTTGTTAACAGGGAATATAATCGATCTCTCATGTTATACCTTCTGTGACTAAGATGAAAAATGTCCATTAGAGTAATTCAACAACTGCTGAACAGAATAGTTCATTTACTTGAGATACACAATAGAAATGCCATTAATTCACTTAAATGAACATAAAAAAAACTGTAAAAATAGCAAAGTGAATTCATGAGAGCGGAGAAAAAGAAAATGAAAACAGGTAACAGTGATGTACTCAAAACTGTACTCTTGTGGTATCTGACTACGTATTCACTCTGCTAAATCAGGACTCCCAGCATGTTGCTAAGTGTCTTGGACTGTAATCAGCTCACAGAAAGTAAAGGGGGCCACGATAGTTGAGTTTTGTCCCTCCACTTCCAGCGGATACTCTTAAGTCCCATCATCCAATCAGAGACACCACAGTAGCTCACGTAGGTCGACAACAGTTCACCAGATTGCCACTGAAGGAGGTACCTAATGTCCTCTCCGTGTAAATAAAGCTCCCTCTAAATGAGCTGTTGTGTTGACGAACAAGAGAACAGAGAGACTCGTATGTTTGTCTACGCAAATGATCCCAAATCTCACCTGAAGCTCCAGGTTTATTGTTTAAACTGATGTGTTTGAACAGGTGTCCAAAACTATGAAAAAAAAGCAGAACAATTGTAATAATAGCTGTATTGTACCTCTAAAATAAACGATAAAGAGGAAGAACGTCTTGTTTAGGAAATCATCATCATACAGTAACTGACTCTGAGTGGCACCACTGTGCTCTAAGCTGCAGGATCCTTGATGCTTAGCAGGTCCGCTAACGGAGAAGATAACATGTTCCACTCCAAATATGGCCAAGGCATTTAGAGTTTAGTCTATTAAATGCAACTGAGCGTAGAGGAAACATGGATTTCTGGAGAATAAACATTGCTAATGCTGAAACTAAAAGTTCACAGCGGTGGCCTGGGGGCTCTGGAGGTCCTCTGGGATGCTTTTGAGGAATATTTTGGAGCACTTCAGGAAGTTTTGTCCAACAAAAATCTATGTAAAAGTCCCTGCATGCTTTCAGGCTGTGTTCATTGCTACAGCATCATTAAAATGTTTCTGGGTTTTAAACAGTAGACAGGATGTGTTTAAAATCTTAAAAACTATCATCATTATGCAATAGTAAAAGTGAAAGGATGAGTCAAACTAGAAATAGGAAATAGGAGGGATAGGTTTGGATCTTGACCTTGAATGACATTTTGGGTAAAAACAGTCAACTGCTGCCTTCCATAAAATATTATAAAACTGTTGTTATTAGTGCCACCTCTATTAAAACCAGAGCTTACAAGTCAAACACTGGTTACTACATGGTTGATGAAAATGGGTTCAATTTGTGTTGTGATTATAACAACAAATTAGACATAAATGTCACACATGTAGCAGGATATTTTCTAAAATACTGATAAGCAGTGACAGGAGCAGTTTAGCAGCCTAAAGGTTGTACTTTTCTCTGCAGAAGACAGCTTTCTATCTCATATTTCTATCTCATATCTTTGCTCTGTTGCACGTTATTTAGTCCACGGCGTGCAGAGCAGCTGAAACCCCAAATGCAAAGCCGAGAACCGGATAACAAAAATATGACCTACAGTAGCTGAGGAGTGTAGTGCAGGTGCTGTGAGCCCATTTGCATGGGTTGTGTTGCACTCACCAGGTATGCTCCGACGGTGCCCTGTGCCAACATGAGGGCGCATTCCGCTACCAAGAACACCTTGATATTGGAGAAGCATGAGGAGTTTTTACGGAGGCCGTCTCCTTCCAGCATGTCCCCGCTGCTCCGGTCCGACTCTCGGTGCTTCTTCACCTGCATCCTCCCTCACTTCAACCACAGCTCTGCGAGGAATAAAAACCCCGAAACACACAGCAGGAAGACCGCAGGAAGACACCGGCAGGTTCAGTGTTTCGCTTTCCCCCCTGAAGACTACATTCGCGGTGCTCCTTGTCGCTGTTTATCTTGATTCAATTATTTTTGTCTTCTTACATCTGACAAGCTAAGAAACACACACATCCAAACTCCGCGGGGCTCTGCCGGGTCGTCTGCACTCAAACATTGGCTCCTCGTCGACGCGCTGGAACATGTGAACTCCCTGAAGGTGTTTGCGAAGGCACGAGTGGAGCACGGGCGCGTAGATCTGCGTCAAATCGCATGTTTCCGTCGCGGGTTTTGGTTTGTGGTTTTTAGCTGAAGAGGAAGATTTTGCTCACAGGCTTCATCTTCCCTCCTAACTCTTACATGCTCCAGTCTGTCATGGTCCTTCACGCACAATGACTGCTCTCTGCTTCTGCGCTCCCACCTCTCTCTGCTCTGCTCCTCCGACCCTAGAGGCGCTGTGCAGCAGCAGCAGCAAGTCTGCTCAACTTTGAAAAATCACTACAGCACTCCTGTGGGGTGTGTGTGTGTGTGTGTGTGTGTGGTGCGAGTTTAAAGTGACTTGCTGATGTTTTCTGATCTATAATTTTCCCACCATAAATCTATAGGGATTGGCTACTAAGACCCTCCACGATTATTTTCATAATCAAATAATACAAGTTATGTTCTCGATTAATCGATTAAAGCTGTGGAGTGTGGGACTTTTGTCTCCCCCTCTTGGCAGTGAGAGTAATTACATAAACACTGTATACAAATAACGGACGTAGCCACCGTGATGTCACCCACTGGTTTGTGGACTCCCATTTTGAAGCCAGAGTTTGGCACCATCTTGGATTTTTGGAGCCAGAAGTGATGAGAAGTGACCATATTTGGATGAGAGGGTGGAGCTAACCCTAATGCTAGCTGCTAGCTTGATTAGCACAGTGCATTTACAGTCTATGGTTAACTGTGATAATGCTAATGCTAATGCTAATTTTTGCAGGCTAAAAACAGGCTTAAAACCATTAAAACAAAATGTACTTAGTGGAAAAACTGAACATCCGATTCCTTAGAATGTCTTTTAGTACAACCAAATGCTGAACAACCGTTTTTTAGGCAACCAAAATGTTGAAAACACACTGAAATAATGAGGCTACGGCTACAGCTACGCTTATACTCTGTGAATGTGGGGTTGCATTATGGTTAGAGGCTACTATGGCGACAAAGTTGGTTATCTAACCAATGTTTTGGTCCATAAAATGTCAGCAAATAAAGAAAAATGCTCATCACATGTTCCCAGAGCGTATGATGATGTTTAAAATGTCTTGTTTTGCCCAAACATTAATACAAACCCCAAAATTATAAATTTTACATGACATATATGACAAAAGAAAACCAGACATATATTCACATTTTAGAAGCAGAAGTCTTTTTTTTTTTTGCCATTTTTGCTTAAAGATCCCTTTCAGACATGTATTAAGATATATATAGATACTCTGCTTGGGACAATAATGTTTGTCTGATATGGTTTTTCTACAGAATAAAAAATATAATTACCACTTTAAAATCCTTAAAATGGCATTTATCCCTTCTTCCTCATTAAAAGTCCAGCATTTATGAATATACAAATGTATTTAATTTCAGAGGTTTAACTGCTGAACACAAAATATCTCCTTTACTGTAAAGTCCATCCTCAATGTTTGTGTACTGGAGGCTTCAAGTCTCTACATCACACTTGGACCATGATTGGCAAGTTGTGATGTCGTAAATCATGTTCATAGGCCCGTCCCTTTTCAGTGAGCTCAGAGAAACTTTCCACTTTTAGCAGATGAAAGCGAAAATAGTTGAACTCTGCACAAACATCACTCTGCACAGTGACATTCAAACATCCAGCTGTATATGAAAAAGAAGAAAAACTTTTGAGTAAAAGGGGACTTTAAATATGCCAAAATCAATTGATAGATTTGTTGCTTCTGTCAGTTGACTAATCATTCTGCTGATTATTTTCTCAATTCATTAAAACAAGGCAGCTTGAATGACACTGTAAAGTGTGTAAAACTTGGATGACCTTATCAAGTCATCAATACACATGATGGTTCAGGGAATTTCTAACATTTTCTGAAATAAAGTTCAAGAGTACTTCAGGTTTGTTCCTGCACAACTTGAGTATTTTTTTTATTGATTAATCATTTGGTCTGTAAAACATCAGAAAACATCAGACACAGAAAACTGAAAAATGCCAATTACAATCCTATCAAATGCTTTGTTTTCGTCCGACCAAAAGCCCAAAACTGAAAGATATTCAATTCACTTTAATTTCACAGCAAAGAAAAACAGCAAATTGTGAGTAGCTGAAAGCAGATATCTTTTTGGCATTTGACCTGATTAATCTGTAATGAAAATAGTTGCAGCACTTCCTGTTTACAATGATTTGGTGAAGATATAGCAGGGGCTGTGATGTTTGCACAGTATTTTCCAACATTTATTACTGGATGTTGTCAGCATGTCTGGGATGAGGTATTATAATGGCTATGATGTAATGTAACCACATAATATGATGATAGCGGGGTGGAACTAAACAAGATGATAAACAAATGTTGTGTAAAGGCTGTGAGGGGGTTTCTACACAGTTGTTTGGGTTACAGCAGTTTTCACAGTTTTGGTAACAGCAGCAGCAGCAACAACAAGCCAAGTGAAGGTTAAGCAGATGAGCTGGTAATCAGTTAACTGTGAAATATGACTTTGAACCAAACAGTATATTTACACACTGTTCAAAACACAATGCAAAGCAAGTGGTTTATGCTATTAGAGTTATCAGAGTAAGTCGATTAGTCGATTAGTTGATCAACAGAAAAATAAATGACACCTGCTTTGATGATCGATTGATTGTTAAAAAGTAATTTTTCATCCAAAATGCTGAATATTTCTCTTGTTTCAGCTTCTCCGATGTGATAATTTGCTGCTTTTCTCTCGTTTATATCAGTGCAAATTGAATACCTTTGGGTTTTAGATTGTTGGTGGGACAAAACAAGCAATCAGAAGACATTATGTACATTTTTAACTAATTTCTGACATTTTATAGAGTGATTAATCAAGAAAATAATCAGGAGATGACTCGGTAGTGAAAATAATCATTAGTTGTAGCTCTTAATACTATAGTATTAATATCTGAACATGAACTATTTCTTGGTTCATTTTTCTTTCATTCCAGTCGTTCTTTACTTGTTAATAGAGAGACTTCATACAAATACAATATGCAGTTAATAAGACTATATATTAATGGGTACAAGATAAATTTATGATCTTCTCCATATACTTGTACTACGGCAAAATTCTTATATCAATATATTGTTTTTAATTCTGATAAACAAATGATAGAAAAAACATTTAAATCATGAGAATCAACATGGATTTAACCTTTGAGCCTGTGAGCCTTTTGAGTAAAAATCAATGTCACAACTATATTACTGTGCATCACCCTTATAGTAAAAACAGAGAACCTGACACTGACCCCGTCTCACTTCCCTGAAACAGAGGCAAAGCTCCAAAGATGATGCACAATGAAAACTATAAATGACTGCATGATTTCACAGTCGACTGTTTGTCTCAGACTGCGTTTTGGCGGCTGTCCCATGCAAAATAATCATCAATCGTTGACGCTCCCTGACTCTCAACCAGCGCACTCCCACACAAAAATCCATCCCACACTTCTGCATGTGTTGCTCCCTTCGTTCAGCCTGCTGGGAAAATCAAAATGTAGACTGTCAAGCTGACACGTTTAGCATCAAACAAACTATGTGTTACAGTGTTGAAATCTCAGTGAGTGCTGAAGTGCCAAAACTGAGAAAAGTATGTAAATACTGAAAACTGGAAATGGACAGCCAGCGTTATGAGAAATGTAAATCTGATGTAGAGCAGTTTTGGGCCTCATGTTACTTTCAAAAAGGTTGTTTCAAACCAAGCAAAGATTAATGGTTCACAGTTCCTCTAACTTACTCAGCTGCAACAGGTACTTGGGTACGTGTTCAATATTGACTGTAACTCACTGCATCCCAACCATTTTGGATTGTAACCCTTTAAAATGAAGCAATGTCTACATCTGAGCCTTCATCACAGGTTGTGTCGACATGAGTAAAGTCAAGTTCAACCAAACTGTGATTTTTCTTTCCCAGACCGTTTCATTTGAAGGATTTTTTGAGGCCTGAAGAGCTTAAGTAGGATTTATACATGATGCAAGCGGTAAATGACAGTCCAAAAGTAGATACCCAAGGCCTGGGTTTCGATAGTTTAGCATCAGATTTCAGTCACTGATATCATCACGGCAAAGCTAGACAGATGTATCATACATGATCACCTTGTGTCATGCTTTAAATATATTCCCCAAAATTGTTCACATTCTTTTGTTTGCTTTTTGAAATAAAACGACTATGATTACGACTAGATTTCTGCAAATGCTTAAAGAGGCCATATTATGAAAAACTCACTTTTTTCAGTGCTTGTGTGTATGTATTTGGGTCTCTGATGTGCCTACTAACACACAGACTGTGAAATAAGACCACCCAGTCAGTTTGGTGTGGGCTGGCTTGCTCTGTAATCATGTGATTCAACAAGCCATTCAGATTTGATGCCCTTTCTTACCTCACATGGGGCAGGGCTAGGTGAAGGCTAGGCTAGGCTAAGCCAAGGGTGAAAAATTTGCGCGTATTGCAGGGCTGGACTGGAGGGCAGGGCTTGCCGACAGATGGTTACTGAGCCCCGGCGAGCTCTGCAGGAGAGAGCCAGCCGGCGGAGCAGAGCTGAAGAGTCCTGCATTGCTGCTGCTGCTGTCTCATCTCCTAGAGGAATAAACATCCAATTCTGCTCTGATCTGGAGCAGTTTAATGGCCGGAGGAGTTTGTTTTATAAACATTTGGGATTAAGTGGATTTATCTTCAATCTTGCTTCTCAACCTAGCCGGAGCTAACACTTTAGCTACTGTCATCCATGATAAACATCATAAATGCCAGTGTGTTTATATGATTTTAAAGTTACACGGTATGTAGATATCCATGTGTATAAATGTCGCTACCGTATTTATGCCTTTAGATGACATTTTGAGTGTGGATGGAGCAGCTACAATGTTAGCGTAGCTCTGATCAATATGAACACCAAGCATTTTAAACAAGCATTTTAAAAGTTCTTTGCTTGTCGTCTTGCAGACAGACCTGGCAAAGGATGAATTCAGGCTTTTTACAAATCAACGTCATGATTTAGTTATTTCAACATCCTTTTGATCTGTTTATCGCAATTAAATCACAGCAAAATCTAAGTTTATTTACGCTAAAACCAGCCGTTCCGAATCGGGCTGTTTAAACAGGATGAGAAGGCTGCTGTGGTGCTTGATCCTTGTGATATTTCGACCAAGGCATGTCAGACACATTTTATTAAGACCCCAGGGAACTGTGTTAACTTGTGTTAAAGGGGTATAATATGGCCTCTTTAAATAATTGCCATGTTTATGTTCACTGATTCGCTGCGGTAGAGAGCGGCCATTGCAGCAGGATGTCTTTGCTATATGCGTGTTATTGAAAAGGAAATGATAAAAGGGACTTTCTGCAACTTTCTTAATGTGGTCTTCACCACCAACTATCTTTACCAGCATTGGAAGCTTGTAGGAGAAAACACAAGCAGCAACCAACCACATCTTCACGTTCTGTCTTCATGTGGTCTCTGTGGCATGACAAGTAGCCTGACGTGCACATTAGCTAAGACATATAGCTACAGGTGCTACTTGTGTAGGCTCCATAGCTGTGCCTTAACACAGAACAATAAATCCATATTAAATACCAGAAATGTTTTCTTCTTCTATAATCATATTATGACCCCTCAGATTTATCTTGGCGCCACCTCAGGGGTTTAACCCTCAGATTGGGAACCACTGGTTGAACCTTTGGACAGCAGTCATCTCAAGCTGTGTACATTTTATTTATTTTTCTCACTTTCTGTCTGCCACAAATTTAGTGCAACAGGGAAGACTTTTTTTTAAAAAAAGATCTGTTTCTGTCTATCACTAATGACTGTAGCTGTTCAGCTCATGCTCCAAATGTGTTGCGATGAATATAAAAGTTATTGTTTGTACCATGACTTCATATTTAATGGAAAAAAACAGTCATGGAAATTAACTCCTCATTGTGATAAAAATGCTTTGTGCTCTGTCTGATTCAGATCAGTCTCTGGGGTAAAAATAGTAGGATTCCAAACATGAAGCAGAAACGTGTGTGTGTGTGTGTGTGTGTATGTGTGTGTGTGTGTGTGTGTGTGTGTGTATGTGTGTGTTGGCGTGTGTGTGTGTGTGTGTGTGTGTGGGTGTGTGTGGGCGTGTATGTGTGATCATAAAAATGTGTTTGTGCAGCACTGTTTACATACAGTGGATGTGCAGGGACATGAGTCAGGTAGTAATGGGCGGAGACGTCTCTGGTGCCAGGAATGTATGAATAGGAAGGCCTGCAGAGTATTGTTCTGCCCTCTGAAACAACTGCTATTTATAGGAGGAAGGGTGGACTGTGGAAAAGGAGCCCTGCCCGTCTGCTGGGAGACACTGGGAAATGGGAGAAGTCAGAGCAATAGTATAAACAACACAAAGCTCTACAGTAACGTTTCCTGTCTAAACTTTTGAAGAAGAAATGGCTGCACTGCCTGTTATTTAACAATGTTTACCAAACCAAACAAAAGTTAAACTTTGTTTAAAGTACATTACTTTTTTTGTACATGTTCATAACACCTTCTATAGCTACCTTCGCCTTCCACTTCTACTTCTAATGTTTTCTTTCTTCTTCATATGGAGAAACCCATCATGGCGCAGTGAAAGTTGTACGTGTTGTTAGCTGTAATGCATTTAATTAAATTCATACCATTACTGATCAGAGAATACTGTATACTGGCATCATGCAGACTCACACTCTAACTGGATCCTGATTCCACTTGTATCTACAGTATGTTGTAGATCTGATGATAAAACACCACTTTCACAATAATATAAAAGAGAACATCTGTCACACAGATGAATAGAAACATTCAGGTGTTTTTGAATCATGATGTGAGCACAGTTACTGCAAATATCGGCTGAATCATCTTTTCTGCAATTAAAAATGTGGGTAATTATCTAAATGTAGCAAATATCAAGCAAATAATCTTATAGGCTGATTCATACTAGTTTTATAGTGCTTACATTTACCTTTGTTAGTTTCATGAGATATCAGTTCATACGATTTCACATCTAGTTTTTAGGATCAGTGTTAAACTCAAAAGTGATACAGTATAATTGAAATTATAAAAACAGCAACAATTAAAAGAATGTAACCTTGTACACAATACAAACTAAATAATGTACTTACAGTCAGTGTAAAGCCCTAAATATCACACATATGTCCAGTCCTTCAGTATATTGATATGTGATTTCATAACCAAACCTGTTTAATGAAGGAAATTACATTAAAATCGAATTTCAGGTAGATTTTCCTGACAGAGTTTAGTCACCTCAAGGCTCTCACTAACATGTCTTTACTTATTCTGAGTGCTTTTACATGTTAGGGTCCTATATGTGTCCAGTATTTTTCACATATTTATACGTTTGTAGCACCAAAGAGTCCCACATTGGGACTGTGGATATTCTGACTTAGACAAATCTGATCTTTTCTATGTGACTTTTCTTTTCTTACACTGTTGCAGTCCACAAACTAACGCTGTCTCTGACTTCTCATGGTTCACTGCACTTTTGGTCCCACACGGGGGCTTTACCTAAAGTTTCTCCTTGTCTGTCTGTTACCTCAAGCTGTCAAACTTAGTTTCTTTGTCTCTGCATGCCACAACTGAAACATCAAACACAAATTCAAACATGGAAAACATCTGGAGCTCTCTGCAGCACTGATTCAGTCACTGAGGATGCCTCCACAGAAAAGACCGGCCTTATACTGTAGAGGCGTGCAATCATTTCACAGTACTAATTTAATCTGTCATAAGATCTCAGCATCCATCCAAAAATCTTCAGAACGGCTCTTACGCCACAGCGGTTGCCATGGAAACAGGTCCAGGAGGATATGGACAGTAAGCATCGTGCATAGGGACTTTCTACTTGTGTTGTGAACTTACTAACAGACCCTAATTAGAAAAGAGATGTGTGACTTACTGTAAAAACATAAAGGGTCCTTCTGGGTAACTGCTTATACTGCTTGGTGTTTGATAACATTTTTCAATCATGTTAATCCACTTATTTTAAATCTTATGGATTTTATAGGAACCAGGTTCCTTCAAGATGATGGGGAGCTGACTGCATAAAGAGTCTTAACATAAAGAGTGGAAGCAGGGAGAAACAGCAAGTCTGGCTCCGTCCAAAAAAATCCAACTAGCACCTCTATATCTCACAAATTAACACGCTACAAATGCTTGTTTAATCCCAACAGAAACCGCAACATAGAAGAGGAATTGCATACCAACTGTTTCTTGGCAAACAGCAGCAGACACAGTCACTTCCTGGAGTTTTGTTGTCACCATGAAGATGCCAGGAAATACTTCAACGTGTTGTTTTTACACTTCTGTTTTTGTCCAGATTAAACAAATGACATAGATATTTTTGGTTACCTTGGTTGGTTTGGGTAAACATGTCAGCAGCTTTATTGTTGAAGTTTGGACAGTGTCAGGCCAGCTGTTTCCGCCCTTGCTTCTGGTGTTTATGCTAGGTTAACTGCCTCCTGGCTCCAGCTATGTGCCATATAGGCTGTATATAAAAAGTGAGGTGTGACATCACCTGTTGCTTTGCATTGAAGCCGTTTTGAAGCCCAGAGTTGCAGCTCCCAAATAAGGAGTGTAGGGTGTTGCCTTTCACGCTCTGGAAACACGCCCTGCTGCCTCGAACCGGAGCGAATGCTAGCTTACTAGGAACACTGAGCGGTGCACACTTTGGCTGATGTTCACTACTTTAGCTAAATTGTGCTAATACAGCAGTATTGTAATCAAGTAAACTTGCTGAAATATTGCAACAATAGTCCAACTCAGTGCAAGTCCAGGAGCCGGGGAGAGCAGCAGGTGAGCCAACTGTCAATCACAGCTGTCAATCAACCCCCACACAGCAGACATCAGAGCTAATATAAGTCTTATTAACTTATCTTGTTAACAGAGCAATCATTTTCAAAATGACCACAAGCACACTTATTGGAGGGCCTGAATTTAGCGACTGATACCATAATGACTCGTTGAAAAAAAATATTGACTTAGTATTTCTAGACAGAAGTTGACACTTCTCAAATGGGAGTCATTTGGAGCCAGCATCTAGCATGCACTTATTTGGCATTGCACTTTAAAGTATGTAAAAACATGAGACTCGTATCAATCTTCTCATCTAACTCTCACCAAGAAAGTGAGCAAGTGCATTTCCCAAAATGTCAAACTATTCCTTTAATCCTGGAATTTACATTGTCCTTTTTCTACCGAAATGTTTCATATCTTCAGTGCTATAGTCATTGTTCAGTAACCTGAAAACAACATTAATAACTGAACTGACTGAGTTTACCCCTTATTTTTATTTAGCCAAAAACACAAATAAAAGGCAAAATGCTGAACACTTTCCTCATTTTTAACAGCCTTAGACTGAAACCAGTTTTCCACAAGTTCCACTGCATGTTCAGGCAGTCACACCTTCTTCACTGCGGGCCCAGAGCTGCCTCCTTCAGACTTATGCCCGGCCAGTCTGGCTCCAGGTGCTCCACCACCACCCAGCTATGCAGCGCTGCTCAGTTGGAATTTCACCTTGAGGGAGCGGCCTTTGCAGAAGACGGTATTCACTAAAACTCACAACACATACTGCAGGAAATAAGTCAGTGGAAAGCCCCTGACATGTTTCATGTAATGTCAAGTCTTCCTCAGATAACTCACCTGCATCCAAAACGTTGTGTTTGTGAGATAAGTCATAGTCAGTTTCATTATGTGCCAAGCAAAACAACAAAGACACAGTTTGAAGGTGTCAGCTGCTGGAATGGAACCATGTAATTAGGAGCCATCTGTGTTAGGCGGGTTTCGTTTGATTTACTTTTAACTGGATCATACTGTTGTACTTTATTGGCTTTATAACAATGACTGTTCATTCTCTCAGTAAGAAATCAGTTTTCTGTCCTCATTTCCTACAATACAGACAAAAGGAAGAGTAATTGAGGGGTCAGACTCAAACAGTGCAGATTTACTTACCAATATCTAACACCATACTCCATTTGCTTGCAGTAACACGGACTGACCAGAAGTAAGGTTACACCTCAAACTCAGTATTCTTCGCAGACATCAGCAGAGATCTTCAGGGCACATAAATACTGTATGATTGTAAGGACAGTCAAATGGCATTTGCAGCTTGATTGGGGAGTTACTAAAATGTCATGAGGCACTTTTTGTGATTGTGTCCCATCTAAATATAGAGCGCTGCTGTCTGTTCTACATTTTAAGCCATTTCATGCTGCTGCTCTGCTGTCTATTTTTACTCTGGTATCAATAGAAAGGGCACCGTGCGGTTTTAAAATAGAGTGATATCGTCTGCGCCGCTGGGGAGAGGGTTTCAAACATAGCATATATAAAGCAACATGGTCTACTTTCCTCCCCAGGGTAAATGAAGCCATGGGAAACGTGTGCTTATTTCCAGATGCAACCTTGCCTCATGGAGCTGAAGAGCCTGCTGTTCACTCAGCTTTGATCCAAATGATCTTTCCTGGAACGTGTGATGTTGAACACACCTAAGCTTCACAGAAAAGTTACTCCACCCAGTAGAGGTAGCATATTTGTTGACATTTCTGCAAAGCCATTTTAAAAACACCAGTCCAAACTGCTTCATATGAATGGCAGAGCTGGAGGTGCAACTTGAATGCATTTGTGGGGAGAAAAAAATGCAAAAAAGGCTGCTGAAACCTGACAGACGAGTCGGATGGCTTTCACAAAGAGTTGGCAAAAAACACTGGGGGCCAGCAGAGCATGGGAAAAAAAAAACGCACATAAAAAGTTTTAGGTTTCAAGTTGGGTGAGATGGAAACAATGGCAGGACAGAATGGATGTCCTAAGGGAGCTGCTGAAAGGACATTTCAGTCACTCGACTAGTCATAGTTTGTTTTTTCCACATCGGCTTCCATTCTCTGTCAAAACAATATTTGCAAACATGTTCAACTCGCTCCCAAAGTGAGAAACCACAAAGTCAAAGCGCCGTGATGTCATCGACATGTACAACCTGGAACAGCTGCACTGGGACTTTTTTCATGACTCATGTTCAGTGACCAGATCTGAAGGCTAAAACACAGAGGCAGTTAAACAGCTTGTTACAGGCATTATTATTGAGTGTGTATTTAATGTTAAGAAGTTATATAACCTTAAGAAGTAGTCACATGCCTCTGGATCACTTTCTTAGCACACTGTGCTGCAGTGGAGCCAAAACTCATTTAATCTGCCCTTTGGAGACCCACGTGCACTGCCAGCATGTTTGTATTTAATATTGTTGAAAGAAAAGGATGCTATGTTTTTCTACAGTAGTAAACATAGTAGCTCTACTTTTGTTCACTGACATGTGCTTTGTTACTGTATGGATTTTCTGGGCCTAATTTCATCCCAATTAACTTTTAGCCAATATTATCTAAGACTCCACCAATCATTGCCAATGATAAAGACATACATGAATGGCACATCTGATTCATGATAATTTGCTGAATATGACTCTTTTATAAGTCTCATGGATTAAAAACAATAGGATTTTTTAAACATTATAGTGGATTTTCTTTCTTGAGCCTGACTGATACTGGATTTTTGATATTTGAGAGTTTAAATAAGTCCAATAAAAATATATTTTACAGTTGAAAAATAAACTTGTTAGTGCTTCCCGGTGGACAAACTATAAGTAAGTAGTAGCAATAATATTTTTTTCATTTCTGTACTGTAAAAGAACAAAGAAATTGTCCACATTGTTGATCATTTGAAATGAATTCACTCATTTCATGAACGTTTTGGTCCTCAGACCTTCATCAGGTAAAATTCATAGATGAATGGTACCAGCATAGCCCAGGAATTTCTGTCCTGCACTGTTTTGTTACTTATTGTCCAACATATACGCCGATACCAATACAGCTGCAATAAGCTAATAACAGCCGTTATATTGGCCTGGTCAATTTATCAGTCAGAGCTCTAATTCCAACCAAAGACTTCTCATAATAATACATCACAACAGCATTTAATTCATATGAAAAGCAATATTCTGTTTTCATCCATCATCAATATCTTATTCGATTGATACCTACAGTACATGTAGCACTGTGTGTAAAATCAACACATTTGCATGTGACACTTTTTTCTTCCCTTTTTCTGGTTATACTATGTGTACTGATGCAACATGATGCAACTGATTTGAGGATATCACCATAAGTTTTCGTTTCTCTTTAAAGTTTCTCATTCTTGACTGAAATGTTACAAAACAACTGCAGCAGAAACAAAGAAAACACAGCTCTCACCACCAGCAGTTTAAGAGGGGTAAATAGCTTTTAGTGAAAGAAGTATATGTTTTGTCATGTGACCTTTTTTGAAATATGAATTACCACAAGCCTATAATCCCTCTAATTAAAGCCTTCTTGCTATAGCTCAGCTACAACTGGCAACTATGAAGGAACAGACTCACAAATCAAAGGTCGCTACTCTGGACTTAAAGGGGAAGTTAAAGCAAAGCTTTGTTTAAGATGGGTGGGGTTATGCACATGGTGGGATTTGACTGCTTCTCTTATGAGAAACAGAAACCAGCTCTACCTCTGCAGTGTGGTCTTAAAGCATGAAATAGTCCACAGTAACAGCAAAGCAGTTTTGTAAGCTTCATCCCTTCACTAAGCAGATTTCATCGTTCCTTTTTGCAAGGGAGATATTTTAGTCGCTGACATTTTGATTGTCAGTGTTTGGCATGTGGTGGGCTGATAATTCACATTGAAAAGCTGACTAATTGGGCACCACATCCAAAAGGCTCTCTGTCACTGGAGGCTGTCCAAAGTTAAGATGATTTCATGCAACTGAAGAGATAATTCACTTGCAAATTTTGCTCAGCACAGCACAAGATATTCATGTGACTTTTTCTTGCCTCAGTGATGTTCTTAGTAACAGTGTAGATCATTCTCACAATTTTATGACAAACTTCTTCCATTCGATGTTGTTTTTGCAACATTTGTTCTAATAGCAACTAGTTTATTTCATCTTAACCACAGTGTTTTATGATTTGGAGCACTTTAGTTAGACTTGACTAAAAATGTATTTTCTGCAATCCTGGCTCAAAACAGGGCAAACAGTGAAATAATCTTTATGATATTCTCTTTCTCTCAAGCCATGAAGTTTTGTTGAACATGTTTGAACTTGTGTTGTTGCCTCAGTCTTTCTGAAGCCCATTTACATACAATACATGTATGCAAATAAACAGGAAGCCACTGCTAAGTGCGCAAGAGGAAATACTTTTACCATATTATCTAATGTGTTTTTTGAATAATTATTTAAAAATACACTCCCCGATCTTATTGCAGCACTCAGCACTAACAGCCCCAAATCCCAGAATGTTCCCCCAGCTTATACTGCTGATGTTTTAAAACTAAAAACAATTTGGAAATGATTTTGCATCAGCAGCGGAAATATTTTGATTTAAGGGCTCTTGGGTGCCATAACAAAATCTGGAAATTTTTGATAATATATATAAATAAAAGGATTGGCTATGAAGTGTTTAACAGACATCCATTTGTCTCTCATCTTGAGTCAGAAGATGATGATCAACTCCAAGATGCAAAAGATCCAAATCTTGTTCCCCCCCCAAAATTATTCTCAGCTTTATAATCTTTCAGGCTTCTAGACATAACAATGTTTAAATGGTGAATGTTGTGCTGCTCTGTCTATAATTATAATGAAACTAGCTTAGGTGAGGAAAAGTCCGTGGCTCTCCAACTTGGTGGGCACAAATGGAGAGGAAACATGGGAGCGATGGAGAGGACATTATGGGAAATTCTGAAAAGCCTTCAGGGACCAAAACCACTTACCATATTTATACCATGAAATATTCAGGCAGCACTTTTCCCAGGAAGCACACAATTGCTCTTCAAGTCAAATGCAACCAAACGAAAAGCAACATGTGAACATATGGTCACTTAACAAAGTCAGCCGCAGTGGGACGGCAGCCTGGAAAAGATGTTTTTCTCAGTGACGACGATGGCAAAAAGTCAGTATGTGCTGATAAATCACATCTTTATATAGTATTTTACAGAAATTTAACAACTCAAAAGTGTTATATTTACAATCAGATTCTAGCTAAACATAGGATTTAGCTGAAGACATAAAAAAGCATTACAGTTGTTTAATAACTTATTAATAACTTAATAAATTGTGTGTACAAGCCTCTCTCTTCCTCAATCATGCTGGCAAGGGCAGAGGAGGAATTATTTCAGTCTCTTTATATAAAAGGTGGTGTGCCCTGATCTGTTTTCCTCATCCTGTAATTCTGACGGTGCTAGTCTGAAAGCTTCCTTCCTGTCTAGGAAATGACATGCTAATGGCCTGCTCTTCCCTCCTCTCCAGTCCTGTATCACAGCTGTCTAATGAGAGCTTTGGTGGATAAGTGGCCGCTGATGATGGATGCCTTCGGTTTTATCAGCTGCAAGCAACTGATATCAGCAGGCATGAAGAAATGATCTTTTTGCTTCCGAGTGAAATGCTTAATCTGTCCTTGTCTGCGGATGTCCAAGTACAGATTTCTGCCCTGCATCTTTTGGTGACATGAATACTCTCTTTTAAAATCTCACTGTTTTACAAAATGCAGGCTAAAATGTTCTTTCAGTCTAGTATTGCTGTTCTAAAGGTACACATCTTTAAAGCAACACTAATCAGTATTTATTTTATTATCAATGGATTCAGTGACTGTGTATAATGTAAAACCAGTGATAAACTGGCAGATAATTATCACTCAACTCAACATCATAATTTTTTTTGTTTTGTTTTATGGTCTGCAGCATATCTGTTTTTGTTCACTCTCACTTATCAACATCATATTTGCCTGCAGCAGTTTTAAGCACAAAAAACTCTCATAAACCAACTGTACGCTACCTGTCCAGCAGTTGGTTGAGACCAAAACAGAGCAAGTGAATATAAAACATTCATCAGGTGAACAGAAATACGACTCCAAATTAATGCTAATGCCGCTCTGTGCCTGCTGAATGTGTATATAGGCAACTATATAACTATATAATTTTAAAAGGTGATAATAAGTCAATGTTGTGTTTACAGCTTGTTCTTCTTCCCCGAAGCAGCAAAAAAAAAAAAAAAAAAGAAAAAGAAAAAAAATCACTGCTTTAATATGATTGATCATAGATCACTATGAGCATTAATGGTCGGGTTATGCTGGCAAAGAACTAATTTGTTCAATGTTTTTTGCCCGACCACATTCAACCAAAATGATTGTAGCAGATTGAAAACGATGTGAAAAGCCAGTCGTCATAGAGAGAGGGGAGATGTGATATTGTTTAACTTTCTTCTTGGAGATAAGAGTGCACTTCAGGGTGCAAAATTAACTTTTTTGTCCACCAGCCAAATGTCTAGTGAATGTTCAAATTTGACTAACCACTCAATAGATGACCATTGTTTTTTTGGTTGGTGAGTAAAGCAAATCTACCAGCCACTTGCATATTTTACCAGCATTTGGCTGGTGGCTGGTGCTAATTTTGTGCCCTGGTGCACATTTTCAGACTGTCTCTCCTGGAAGGCATCCATAGTGTTGCATTCAGCTGTGCACATGAAAAGAGCCAGAATTTGTTGTATAATAAACGACAAAAAGAGAGTAAGCCGTGCTTACTTTCTCACCTCCACACAGCTGGTCAATCATGACGTGAAGTGGGTGTGAACATTGGATTGTCAGTTGCAGTATACTGGAGTATACTGGTGCCTTAACTAGTTTTACATTGTGTCTATGTGCACTAGTGTCTATGAACAGGGATCAGTGGGAGAAAATCATCTATTAGCTGCAAAGGAATCTGTTTGTGAAGACAAGAAACATGTGCATGTCTGTTGCAAAGAGTAAATACATACAGCCATATTCCAGTTAAATCACTATACTGTACATAGGAAACCTTGATGTGCATTAAAGTGTATAAAGAGGACTACAGTTCTTCCTCGTCTTCTCAGAGAGGTGAAAAATATTTCACAGGGTATAAAACACAGTCTGGAGCATTGTGGACTTTGAACGTGTGGAATGTGGATAAGTCTTTTTCTCCAACATCCTTTAACCCAACACTTATGTTGCATAATAGTTTTAAAATGAGCTGGACATGAATTTAAATTTAATGTGTACACATCTCTGACAAGCTGAGCATCGTGCTACTGTTTCACTTGGTTCAGTTTTATCCCTCTCTATTTAAAGTGGCACATTTCAAATGGAATTGCAAATCAAGCATAAATTTAAATAAGGCCTGCCATCCAATGTCTTTTATCGAGAGGATAGTTTTCAGTTTATTTCCTTATCGCACCCCTGAAACAGGGAAAAGTGGAATTATCACACACATAAAGTGAGTGTAAGTTAAGTCCGTAAGAAGATTTATTTGCATAAGTACACACAGTGGAAGCAGCTTCCTGTGAAACAGCTTTGGATGAAAAGACCTTGTAGAGGGAATATCACCACTGTACCACTTAGTGTTGAAGAGCTTCGTGTCTTTATTCCTCTAATTTCTTCTGGAAAATTTTGATTTTAATGTACTGATAAATATGTTTGGTATTAACCCAAATACATGCAGTGTTACCTGGTGCTTTTGAAGCGAGTAAACCCCCCAAATATATGTCTCTTTTAAAAAAAAAAACCCTGAAGGATGTAAATGCATTATGAAACATGAAAGGTTTGGTAGTTTAGGGAAATAGATGTCTTGGTTCAAAAAAGGAAGAGAGACAACAAGACAAAAAACAATAACAATATAGGCATAAGTATACTATCAGAAATGTTGGATTACTCTATGACTAAACACTTTTATAATGTACATAACAGTAATCCAGACAGTCTTATGGTTGACAGCCTAGAAATCATCAAAAAGAACATTCAAGGTGTTGATCGACTGAAATTATTATTGCAGAAACTTTTATATATATATATATATCAAATGCAGGCTACAGTTTATCCTGGACTACATGAAGAAATTCATTTCAGTCCTTTGTTCTGATGCATGTAGATGATGATGCTGCTATAGATGGGTATATATTGTTATTGTTTTTTGTCTTGTTGTCTGTTCATCCATTTTCTCTTATTTTGTTCCCATTATTTTTTTCTTATTATCCTTGTTGTCCTTCTATACACTTTGTAGAGCCATCTAGTGGTCATACTTTGCTTTTTTTTTTTTTTTACCTGTGAGTTCATTTGGCTTTCTGTACAGGTGTTTGCAATCATCTTGTATCTACAGAAGGTGAAACTATGCGCTGAGGGTACAAACAGCCTGAAGAAGGCTGTTTGTACCCTGCTAGGTGTGGGTTGTATCCCAGCTCTATTTTGACACGCACAAAGTATTGTCTATGTTTTTAAGAATTTCATCATGAAATAGCCATCTGAATGACAGCTTCTATACTTTTTTGCTAGAAGAGTGCCTTTTTTAAACTTTTGTGTTCCCTACCAAAGAGCACTTTCATCACACTTGAACTCTGGACATTTTCTTTCTGAAGATGTCTTGCTTCCTTTAATCTTCAAAATTCCCATTTTTTCCCCACAGTTCCAACTGTCTTTAGTGCTGCACTGTTCACTGTGATACAATTATACATCACATGCTGGAAACGATCACACAAGACTTTCAGTTTGACAGCGTGATGTAAATAAAATTCAGTTTGCTGAGCCATAACATACAGACCAATGAACAAAGTGTGAGCAACCTTATACAACCATTGATTCAAAGCTACAGTCATATGTTCTGTTACTGGATGGAGAAGAGTTATATTTAACATAATTTTCTCTCTTTGGCATTGACTATGTTGACTGAGGTTAACAGACAAGATCAGCGTTAAAACTAATAAAGCTTCACAGCTATAAATAAAGTCATTTACAATGCTGAGTCAATGCTGAGTTGTGCTGTTACACATCTATTCCGACACGAATCAATGAATTTACATCAGTTATGACTCTCAGACTGACAGATATTCACTATCATACAATTAAGAGCCTAATTTGACTTTATCAGTCATGTTACAGTTGGGACACAAAGGATTTGCAGTTTGAGTGAAATTATGTGAGGTGTCTTCTTCTGGAGGCACTGTCAGAGAACCTAAATGATCAAATATGGATATAATTAATTTCCCTATTTTGGTGTCATATTAATTTGTTACGGTATTATTTCCTTCTTAATTTTTTGCCTCAGAACAGAGAAAATATTTCTCACCACTGTCATATAACTCTACATGTGTATGATCTGAGTTTTCATGAATGTGGCACCTTCTCTGGCCAGGAAACTTAATGTGCCCCTGATATGGGTGATGAATTTCACACAGAGGTGTCATGATGATAAAGGTCATGGACTGTGAAAGCCTGGGAAAATCTGAATTTGAACTGGTTTATTCTAATTATTATAAAGAGTCATGACTTGCTGAGAAACATTCACACTCCAACGTGTGAGTGGGCAATAATTAATGTGGTTTTAATTTTGGGGTTATGTATGGATACAGTTGAAACGGCATGAACACAGGATGTTAATTATGATGCATTTGTTTATAATATAACCTATATGTGCAAACATCTCATAAATGTAGTTCCATATATTATGGTCTTATTCATCTCTTGGTTTTAATGAGTCAATGCAACGCCTCTCATAATGATAAATAGAGGCATTTAAAGACCATATTAAGCACTTTTTCCATTACATTGGTTTCAGTTTTATATAGTAAACTCAATTTTTCCATGTGAATTTGCAGTTAATGCACCAGTAAACAAGCATAAAGGCCACAATTACTGCATTTCTAACATATATACATGTTAAATAAGTAATGAACACATTTATCCTGTGACGCGTTAAACATTGTGATGTTTGCATTGTTCTCAAACAAAACCTCGGAGGATGAAATTTAAAGAAGAAACATAAGTGGCAGCTGCCTAAAATGTAATATATTATGTGCAATATTTATACCAGCGATATCCATCATATGTACGATGGAAACAGCCAATACATTTGAATACCCATCTTCTTGGAGCTTCTAGCCTCAAAATAATCTTATTTACATGAGATAAGAGAGAAAGTGATATCAGAGATGATATGAGGGGGTTCTGTGATCTGGTTTCACTGTTGCAGCTTAAAAAAGTGGAGCAGTCACTGAGGAGTTTATCTCACTACAACAAGGCTTTAACAAACACAGGAAATAAAAAATGCATTTAAAGAAACATGTTTTAATCAAAGTGTATTTTAAAACCACACCTGGTGAAATGACTGGATCTTCTCCTGTGATTTATTCACAGTGTTATTAACCTTTTTTTAGCACTACAGCACGTTTACATGCAAACAAGAAACAAGGTTGGTGAGAAAAATCAGATTAAAGCAGGAAATTGTAGCCCACTGAGGAGTAAGTAAAGCTGGATAAGATAGAGACAAATTACGCACACACACAAATGGGGAGGCGGGTGTTAAAGTCTGGCTCTACAAACAGCCAATTATTTGACAGATGGTTTTTATTCAGCCAATCAGTGTCCAGGCTGTCTCGTCTGTCTTTTCTGGCTCCAGGAAGCAAAACAAAGTAATCTGTGTGAGAGACATTTACTGAAATCTACTCCCCCCTTGTGGCTGATATTAAAATCACAGCAGTAAGTAGAAAATGCTTCACTCACTGTTTGAGACATGGATATGATGTTGATAGAAAAGACTATGTGCAATACTAGTTTAGTTTTTTTAAAACACGTGGTCAGTTTTAAAAAATAAATCTGAGATCTGGATGTGAACTAAAGAAGTATCCTCAACACCAGTTTAAAGGGGCAATCCACAGACCTAGTAATGCACTTCCATGAAGTTGTGATGCTTGAAAGACTGAAATGCCTTAAAGGCATTCTGACAAAAGGTCAAGCTCCAAAAACACTGAATCCTACAATTCCTATAATGCACTTTGCAAAGCAGGCTTTCTGTTAAGAAATAGCTGACATCATCCCTGATGACATATTTCTTTATAAAGCTTGTGTAGTATTATCCATGATGAGTGAACTGATCTTCATGTGTAAAATGGGTGAAGTACCCCTTTAAAACACACCACATGTCCAAATTGACTGACAGGTCTTTTAATGCACTGACAACCACTATAATATGTAATTAATGATTTGTGATGTTGTTTTACAACTGCAAGTACATGTAAAACAGGCACATTTTCATTTTTCCACCCATAAGACAAACTTGTTGCTTATGGCTATAAACTAAACCTGCAATTTATATATTGTGGAGAAATGACTTATTTAGCCTTTACATGATTTTAAGGGAGAGTGTCCTGGCCAAGATAACAACAACAACACAGCACATAAAACATATGTTACAAAACAGACAGTACCACTCAAGAGTTTGGACACACTTTTGTGTCCAAAGTATATTATTATAAATTTAATAAAATGTTAAGTTAGTGATCAAGAATCACAAAGCACATATTATCTAGATGATAATGTTAGTTTGAAAAAATAACAGCAATAATTATACAACAGAGTGAGAAAACAAATATATTTGGGTCCCTTTATGGAGTATAATTCATCTGAGATAGTTAGCCATTTATAATAATTTGAATTTTGAATATCATGTTAGGGCGATGTCATATGACATTAAAAACATTTAGTTTTGGGGGAGGTTTGTTTTTTCTATTTCTATGCTATTCAATTAGCTGCCACAGACAGACAGATGCATGTGCCAGAACACGTGAGGGAGACATCATTAAGTTATTGCTGCTGCTGTTGTTGTTGTTGTTGCTGTGGATGATTTGTTAACCCCACCCCCGTGTCTGTCCTATAATAGCCCCCTCTCAGCCAGCAGCAGCAGCAGAGCAGCAGCCTCCTCCACCTCACATGGAGCTCAGTGGCTCGGCACAGCTGTTTCACTGAAAATGGATGCCAACATTGTCGTAATGGGGACAGAGAGTGTTGGAAAATCAGGTAAAAACTCTATAAAGTAGACATTCAGTTATATATTTAAGTTTCTGTTTCACACTGTGTGTTAAAGATTGGTCTTTTTTTTTCCAGCACTGACAGTTCGACTCTTAACTCGGAGATTCATTGGAGAGTATGGAGACATTGGTAAGTGTGCAGTTTGTCTCATTAACTTTGATTTAATGCAGTCTTTTATAACTTCATCTAACTTTCATTACTTTTTGCCTTGCAGAGTCCATCTACAGCCACAGTTTTATTTTAGATGGGAGAGAAATCACTCTTAATATTTGGGATTCACCTTGTTCTGAGGTAAGGACATGAATAACTATCTGACAGTTACTATCAGTGACTTGATCACGCAGTTTTATCCTGCTGACATGTTGAAAAATACTCTGTTACAAATTCTGCACTCAAAATTTTATAAAAGCAAAGTTTAAGATGTTGTAACAGCACAACGTACTAAAGGTATCAACAGTAGAAATATGCAGAATGGTCCCTGTCATACTGTTACATTATTATGTAGCCTGTTTAATATACTTTTAAATTACTGTTGCTTAAAGCAGCAGGTCTGGATAAAGCTGCTGTTTAATTTGATCTATAGTAATGTATCATATTTAAGAAGATAATCACAGTTTTGCAAAGTACCTAATAACCACATCTGTTACATAAATGTAGTGTAGTAGAAGTATAAAGTAGCATAAAATGGGTACTTGAGTTACTGGCTGTTGCTGAAGATTAACTTAAATGTTTGATTTCGCAGGATTCATCTGTGGAGACGTCACACTTTGAGAAGAAGGTGCAGTGGGCCGACGGCTACATTCTTGTCTACAGCATCTGTGACAGGGCCAGTTTCAACACCGTCAGCAAGCTTATTCAGACAATCAAGTCCACCAGAGACTTCCTGAACGCAGACAAAGCGCCCATAGTGATTGTGGGTAACAAGAGGGACCTGCACCACAGACGGACAGTGCTGAGCGAGGAGGGCCGGCTCCTGGCTCTCAATACAGACTGCCACTTCTACGAGGTGTCAGCAGCTGAGAACTACCACAGCGTGCTCATGGTGTTTCATGGGCTGGTGGACAGGATGAAGGACGCCAAGGTGACCACAAAAAAGCCACTGAGGTTCAAGGGGATAGTGAAAAGCATGTCTGCAGTGTTTGCCAGAAGACGGACAGACTCCTTTTAGAAAGACAAAAGAGGAAGGATTTATCTTTGAATCTGCATAAGAGATGTGTATTCCACTGAAGTCAGTGAAATAGTGTCACATGTTGTGGTGCCGAAGAAATGACGTTGCTACCTCTGCAGAGGCACTGACACTGCACAGATTGGAGCCGCTTTTCAGTAAAAAGTGTGGAAAAGACTTCAGAGAAGATTGAAAGCCATTAAGCCGCAGAAAACACAGAGACAAAACAATGTGAGAGAGGTTACAGATGTGTTGTGATGTTAGCTGCACTTCAAGCAAGCTAACTGTGATGAAAATACAAAAAATAGTCAGTATACAGAAACTTGACATGTAAAATACTCTTATGTATGCAGTATATTTGAGCTGCATCCTATGTTTTACCAGCTATGGCCTCAGATCGGAAAACATGCTATGCACAAATAAAATGTGCCTTTATGTATGATGCATACACCAAAGATAATAAAGTGTCAAGACTGAGAAAAAAACTCTTTAAACCACAAGTTACATTTTTGAATTGTGGGGAAATGTTACCTTAACATTATCCAGTTCAGTCCTGCTGCCATTAATTCTGATTAACCTGTGATTGATTTTACTGAATTAAAGAGAAAAGAGAAGAAATGCTTTGAAAGTAAAACATACCTATTTGTATTTATTAAAGTCTAAACACTGTAAAGTCAGAGAGCAAACTTGTTGCTTTCTATATTTATGTTCTTTATGTTTATGTCCATTGATTATGTGTCATGTACTGTTTTTGTCTAAACCTTGTTTTAGTGTTGATAGGGATTGAAATAAAGTATAAAATGTGCACAAATCAATGCTTTTCAGTTGTGTTGATAGTAAAGGTAAAATGTTTGATGTGATTCTGGCTCCTGACTTCTTCATAGGGAGTCATGCGAAAGACAGAGCTTCAGATCGTTAATCATTAATTACGAATTATCATGCTGCTGTCTAAAACTTTCTCTCATGAATCTTAAGCACATCAGTGTTCACATTAACACAGCAAAAGTCACAAAACATGTTTTTGGATCGTTGCAATTAGCCAAGAAGTTTGTTGTACTCTTATGTAGCTTCATGTCTAATGTTTTACTTGATTTCACACATTTATCACATACTAATCTTACACTGCAATGTTCAGATGTTCAATGTTCAATGTTCAGTAAAGGCTTAATGCAGTGAGATATTATAATATCTTAAAACATATTTTATGAAGCTGGACAAGTAGCATCAGTGGACCTGCATTCTGTGGACTGTGTCTGTCCTGAAGAGTTTGCAAATAGAGACAAAATAAGCTCAAAGAAGTGAAATATATCCACCATAAATGTATACACAGAAGATGTTGGCTATAAAACATCCACATGCTCAAATGCAAATACTCTCACCTCTCTCCCAGTCTCCTTAGATATTTAACAATGCTAAAACGTCCTCTTTTTCAGGGAGGGTCTGTGAATTCCACTCTGCAACTAGGAGACCATTTCCCTTGAAAAAAATCCTCTAATTTGTCTCTGGCCTGCTCCACTAAACTTGGTCTGACCCCCAACATTAAGGGGGAGAAATGTCTTTTTTTTTTCTTCCCTTCACCCTTTGTCGCTAAGCGTCAGGAAGATGTCAATTGTGGCCATTAAGGCTGCAGCGTGGGAGGCCAAGTGGCAGGTAAGCTGGTGCCAGGTCCGCCTTTTCTGTTCTTGTGAATGAGGAATCTGACAGGAACAAGTCACAGGTTAACAAGGTAAGACTGGGACAGTCTGGCCCCTGCAGGTCCTTGTCACAGTCTCTGACCCCTCGGGGTCACCTCACAACAGCACCCCGACCAAACAGCAGCCTGACAAAGATGTTTCACCTGCAAGAACTATCTTCAGCTTCACTGGAGCTGAAACGATGTGTCATTGTGCTGCCGCAATGATACAACAGAAAAAACTAAATGTGTACGTCAGACAAGCATCTGCAAACCAGATCTCTCATTTTGAGATTAAAAGAATTTGGCTACATTTCCACAGAAGAAGGGCATAATTTTCACTTTTCATGTCATTGAATGAGGAACATTCATTTGGAATAATTATAATGTAATTACAGTATCACATTAGCATGTTAATTAGCATCTTAATTTACAACCCTTGAAATTAAACACAGTTTTATGACACTTGGCAAGAATTTTCGGCCACAAAGATACTTTTGTGACACTCAGCACACTGTACAAAATGCTTTTTTTAAATGACACTTGAAGGGACATTCATGCACATTTCCAGGCCTATATTTTTAATCAGGGGCTCTACTGGAGTATCTTTATTTTACATAACCATAGTAGGCTATAAATGCTATGATAGTGGCATCCTGTAATTGTGTACAGTATCTGTCCCTGCAAAAGCAAATAAAAGTGTAGTTGCAGCAGATTTTTCATCAGCACATTAAAATTGCAAACAACCTATTATTTTATAACACAGACTGAGGATGCTTTATTGGGTCAGAGATTAGAGACTGTCCAGATCAGTGGACTGAACTCTACTGTTTTAGTTTCTTCTTCCTTAAACTCGAGCTGTGGGTCAAGTTTTGAGGACATCCTTCTATATGTCACTGTTACTGAGCTGATTTTTAAACACTTGTGACCTGCCTGCTGCTTTGGACGAGGTACCTTGAATCACTCACTTAGACGACATGCTGGTATCTGTGTGTATGGCACTATTGCTCAAATTAGTCAAATAGTAACTAAAACCACTGGACCCTGTCTGACTGCTCTGAGTGAAACTCACACAGCTCACCCTGTAGAGGAGTGAGGTATGTAGACAGGGAAGTACAGCACACACGGAAAAGTAGAAAAAAAATACTGCTACAGGTTCCTCAGACAATATTCAAGGCCTTAAAACAAATCCAGATATATTCATGACATCATCAGCAGTCTTCATTGATAGTTTATTTAACTACTTGATTTGTTTTAACACAGTCTGGAAATGTTTTCTTAAGTTACTGGGCAGAGCATCTATGACGGCATCATCAAAAGGCAGCTGGTTATTTTGTTTAAGGGATTTATGTGTCAGCTCTGCCTGTAGGTATACAGGATGTCTCTACTGTGGCTTCAAAGACACTAAACCTACATGAAAGTAAACTGTGCAACCAATCTCCATGTGTTTTTTCCACAGGGAATATAAATGGCATGAAAATGTTTGGATTCTCTGATTGAGTGACCGACTTGACTTGAGAGACATCTGAATGTAAATAAAAACATATGAAAATTAATTCCTAGCAACAGAAATAGACATTACAGTCCAACACATCCACATTTCAGGAAAAACGTCTGCAGTGATACATGAAAGGCGAATGCAGCAGTAGCTTTAGGTCACTTTTCAGACATCCACTGAGTTGCTGTTTTCTGCCTGCCTGGCTGCACGTTTTCAAGAGACATAACTGATCAATGCAGTAACACAATGTAATTTTCTGTTACCTTATTAAATACAAGCAGGTCTTATTTCATTACTGGGTAAGCAGTTTATGCAGGATATATGGGTTAGGAGGTCAGCAAGTTCAGAAACCTGGTAAACAAAGAAATAAAACAGAGGACACATAAACTATTCTGTATGATAGTGTTGAACATACATAACAAATATGAACTAAATATGAGCTAAAATTTCTTATTTTAGAGTGCAGATTTATCTCTGTACTGATTAACTAAGACTGGACATTTTCAGTATGACACTCCAGTCCATCTGTCCTTTTTAATTTTCCAATAAAACAGCAATCAAACAGTCATGACACACTGAATGTTGAGGCTAAAATAAACTGTATTTTGATTATTGATAGTTCACAGGGTTTAAATGTTTAAATCTCTCTGTTTCGTTATGTGTGTTTATCTATCAATTGTACTATTAATATACATCTAGATACAGATTTAATAAATTAATCAACAATGTAATAAATTGAATATGATATGATATGATTTAAAGGTAGCCTGACAACTCAAAATAGTGCAAATTCCACTGGAGTCAGAAGCTGATGCAGTGGTTATGCTGCACTGTTAAGCCAAGCTAGTTACCTTTTAGCAGGACTTTATTTGATAATTTGATTTAGCTCCCATCTTATTTATGTGGAATGACAAACTGAATTTACAAGTAGACATTTAAATTTAGCTTTAGCTTTGACAACCCATGGCTATTTTTGACATAGCTCTCTCACTGCAGGTTTTAGAGACTGAAGTTTACAGACTGATCAGTTACTGCACTTTAGCTTGGTTTGTTACTATGTTTTGTCATTACTGCCAATGTTACCTGCTGGTTTTACAGAAATAGTACATTTTCTATGGCATAATCATTTTGAGCAGCGTGGCTCTGGGGATCGGGGTCAGTCCACTACTTTGGTCCAGACTGCTAATGAATTGTAATGACCTTAGTGACTTTTCATCTAGTGCAACCGCCTGCATCTCCACGGTTCAAAGACGATGCATGCTTTGACTTTTCCTCTAGCACCACCATAAGGTTCACATTTGTGGTTTTGAAGGAAATGTCTGAACAACAATCGGATAGATTGCCATGAAATATGGTCCACACATTCTAATAATGCTAATAAGCAAATATTAGCATGCAGGTTAAAGTAAGGTGGTATACACTGTGAACATTATATGAGCTCAACATCAGCATGTTAACATTGTCATTGTGAGGTGATGTTAGCATTTAGCTCACAGCTGTGCATAAAAGCAGCCTCACAGAGTTACTACACTTTTAGTTTCCACTCACTGTTGTAGGAAAAAAAAGCTCAGTATTTTGTCATATAACAAACAGCAAGAACTCAATACCCCCTATTTCAACTGAGCCAGGCTCACACCTGGACTCTTACCTTGTGGCATTAAAGGCTTTTTCAACTTGACAATGACTTTTCAATTTCCTAATAAAGGATTTACACGGGGGGTCTGGAATGTGTGGACTGTAAAAAAAACAAAACAAAACAAAACAAACTACGGTGCTCAATGAACCTTTTCGTCAAACAGGTTTAATTGGAAATGTGTTAACTGTTCAAAAATGCCAGCTATCCCTTAACGTATGCCCTTTTGCCTTTCCAAAGCTCCCCTGCAAAGAATTAAGGACCCCCTGCAGCGCTCCACAGCTCAGCAGCTTTCCAATAATGTCCTGGTGTGTGCACACAGTAACCACGATTCACCCGCCAGCAGTGAAAGTAGTGAAAGTTCAAAGTTCAGTATCACTTGGTACTTTTTCACATTAGGATTTAATGGCTTATCTCACTGGAGCTTTTTCATGCCTCAGGGATCTAGCAGTGCTTTTGCATAATACCTACAGTACATGGGAGCCAAAAAACCTGTTGAACAGAAATTCCTTTTGCATACTCGTGCCACATTTTTCTTACATGTGTAGTTTTTCCACCTGCCTGATTTCAAACTGTTACGAAGGGCGGCTTTGCATGTTGCTTTTAGCGTTCATCTAGTGCACAATGTGAGCTTAATAAAAGAGTTTTCCAACTAATATGATGATTTAGTGGGATTAGAATTTACATTATTATTCCCATGAAGGATTATTAAATGGTAAAATAAGCTATTTGTATTTTGGGTTTAGCATCTAAATGCATCATAAGCAATATGATCCTGCGGGTCAAGAGCTAATTTGCTCATTTGAGCCTTTAACAACCTGAGACTGCACTCAGAGCAGGGTAGTCATGACTTGAGGGCAGAGCTGATAATGCTTTGATCTAATATAAAATTGGAGATTGGGTTGGGAAAACGTTTCCCCCGCATGAGGGGTTCACGTGGAGGGAAAGTGAGACAGATTTTCGCACGTGAGCCGGCAGATTAAATCAGACATGAGGATGACTGACTCATCACTCCATAATGGGTGATGGGAAGTTGACTGGGTGCCCCCCCCCCCCCCCCCCCGTAACTGCCACCGCGTGTAGTCACATAAGAGACGACATTACTGACACTGTTACTTTAATTCTTCAATCAGCCACATTTCTTAAAAGGAAAATTTATCTGAATTGACTGATTGAAGGCTTGTTTCAATCGATTGTTTTTTTCTTAAAGGTATTTATTACTACATTATATTTTAGTTTTCAATGAAGCATCACAAAAATGTGTTCATTCAAAAAAAATCTGACTCATCACTGAAACTCATATTAATGAGATTTAGCCCATAACACCTGTTCAACAGTAAACATCATCTTAAATAACTGATGACAAAAACATTGCTGAAACTTTAAAGCCCCAGAAAACTGAAGTATGTCTGTATCCATTCAATCAATATTCATGATTATATTGACACTAATCAAGGTTGAAGTTTGGAATAAACATCTATGGCTGCAACTAATGATTATTTTCATTATTGATTAATCTGCTGATAGTTTTCTTGATCAATCTTTTTTTTTTTGTCTATAAAATATCAGAGAATAGTGCAAATATTTGTTATAATTTCCCAGAGTCAATGGTTACATCTTTAAATGTCTTATTTTGTCTGAACAACAGTCCAAAACCCAAAGATTTTTAGTTTACCATCATGTATGAGAAAGAACAGCATTAAATAAACACATTTGAGAGGCTGAAACCAGTACGTTTTTAGCATATTTATTTTTAAGAAATGACAAATGACAAACTATTTGATTATCAAAATAGTTGCTAATAGTAGATTAACTTTCTGTCTATCAACTTATCAATTAATTAACTAAACATTGAAGCTCTATAAACATCCTAAGTTAATATTTCACTCTGAAATCTGATCTGCTTCATCAGGATTGTGTGGGAGAAGTTTGATCAGATTAAACTGACAGTGATCTGGCAACATAAGCAAACAGCCACTATCATCAGATGTTGAATCAAATGTCGTTTTACTCTGGTGAACGCAACACAAACTGTTCTAACACTGGTAGAAAATACAGTGAACATGAAGGACCATATGACACATAAGGCTTTTATAAGGGCCTTTAAAAAATAATTACATATTAAAGAGACAAACATCAAATGTATTTTTCTGATGATGTGATCATTAGCAGTTGACAATTTTGCCCAGTAATACATTTTAAATATATATTAGCCTTATCTTAACTCCTATTCACATTTTGTGCACATTTAAATATATTTCTCTGATTATTGTAAGCTCAGCTTTTATCTGAGAAAATGAAATCTCTTCATATCATGTTAAAAACTGAACATTTTATCTGAATTGGTAAAGATACTGAGCACAAGATCAATCTGCAATTCATTATCAATGTAAATAATCAGTTTTGTCTCTTTTTAACTGTTCAATTGAATCTGAAACTTAATGCGTTGATTCTTTGCCTCTGACCTCAGAACTATCAGCAACTTGCAAGATCTTTATCTTGTAAGTTTACCCTTTATCAAGCTCTTGACTCAACCTGTCTTATAAAATATCCACTTCACACACAACATACTTCACACAGCATGTGTGTAACGTGTCCTCTCAGTATGCATATACGTCTTAACAGCTCTGGTTGCCCGCCACGCTGACCTTACCGCAAGGGTCCACTGTTGTGTAACAGCCCCTTTTGTCTGATATTCATCCTCTGAATTATACTGCGAAAAGGGGAGTTGCAGGGAATGTGTACTGAATGTGAAGAATGCTACTGATTGCATTTCCAAGGAATTTCTCTGAGAACTGCATCCAGGGTCACACAGCAAGACATCCAGTGGTGGGTCAGATATTATATACGGCTGCAATAATAGCAAGATGAGTGTGTAGTTGTAGTTAGTAGTGGTGAGTGAAGGGTAAGCTTTTGTTGATAAATTCTTCATGTGCGTTCATTTGAAGGATGTTTTGTACATCAAGCTTTCTGACAAACAATCCTATAGGCTGTTTCAGCTAAATTAGTTGCATCTGCACAGTAATGAGTATTTTCTGTTTTGTGCCAAAGGCAAGGAAACACCTTCGACAGATTACCGGCTATTACAATGCTATCGCATAGACAGACTCATTTTCACACCTGGGGACAATTCAGAGACTTCAGTTGATAAGGTGCCAGTTTGTGGGTTGTGGGAGGAAACTAAAGCAGCTGGAGGAAGCCCACACAATGATAGAGTAGAGAAGAATATGCAAAACTCTATGCAGAGAAAAACAAGTTGTAATTCAAGCCAAGCACCGTCTAACCTCTAAGTCATTGATGTGTCCCACTCGAATTGAAATGTGACCAAACAGAGGCCCTAGGGGAACGCCATGTTTACGCTGCGCCGGGTGTAAATGAAGTACCGCCCTTCACCATTGAATATCTCAGCAGATTTAATCAGATGCAGAGCAGTGTCAGCGGGCCAAAACCAATTTTCTAAGCGAATGATCATAATGCAATCAACAATGTCAAAAGCAGCAGAAGGTCTAACAGATTTAGGGAGCAGCAGTCACCTCTGTGTCAGGAGGAATGAGGGATTAATCATTCATCATGAGGTGCAACTGCAGTCAGCTCTGAGACTTGAATGAAAATGCTTTAACGGTTATTGTAATTAATAGCAGGTGTAATGAAGTATTATTTTAGGTTACTACACATGGTGTCTTTATCAATTTAATGAGGAATTTCACTGTGTTGTATGTGGAGCAGATAGTAAAGCAATACTATTTACAATTAATTTACATTATTACTTTACTTTATTACCAGTAATTTGAGCTGAGGTGAAGCTGACTACTGACACAATGGATGTGTGACCAGGTTCATTACAGTTATTTATGATTGCTTACACACTGAAATTACAATTTACAAATTACAATTACAAAACCTCAGCCAGATCTGCACAACTGTAAGCACACTCTCAGCCTCACACTTTTTGCAAAACACTTCACACACTTCTCTACATTAGACTAAAATGATGTCACTTCTTTGCCATTTCAAGGTACTGCCTCTTAAAATACCACACCTATGAACTGACTGATCAAACACGGCCGTCAGGTGTTCAGACACATAAGTGCTTCATTGTGAACTCACCAATCAGGCGTAACGCCTATAAAAAGGAAACAGGTGAGTGTACCTGTTCTCAACAAAAATGGAATGAAAATGAAAAAGGCAACGTTGCAGTAAGAGGAAGAGGAAGAGGGAGAGTGAGGATGAGAGGGGGAGTCCATGGAGGAAGAGGGGTAGGGAGAGGAAGAGGAAGGGATTCAAGCAACATTGGTCGACCATGTTGTAAAGAGTTCAGCCCAACCCCAGCAGATAAACTGCTGCAACAGTAATTCAGCAATTTCGACAAGAGCACAGGTGAAAGACGACTTTTCTTTACTGTCTACAGTAAAATCAGTACTTAGTATAGTATAGTAGCCTACTATATGCACTACATCAGTACTTTTTGTTACCCATTAACTTCATTCCATGTTTGAAACAGCCTGAAATGCCTTGTACGCTGTCCTGTAACATTTTACATGTATTTTGATTGCTCTATATAGGAATGAGGGTTTGTAAACATGGTTTTGGCTAATAATGCGATAGGCTTCTAACAAACATCCTCAACGACCACACAGTTTTCAATCATGTCCATCAGGACTCTCTATCAACACTGGGGCGAATCCCTTAAAAAACATCACATACAGATGAAACAACCCTACCGACTGCCAATTCTGGGAGTAAAAGACCTGCAGCATGAATACATAGAGGTAAGTAATGTACAGTTCAGTACGTGCACTGCACATAGAACCTTTTTACATGTAAATTTATAGAAGGGCTATATTGAACTACACAATGAGCTTTGCAAATGGAAGCTGATGCAATCCCTCATGAATTTATCTTCATAGATGAGGCTAGATTTAATACACAGAGCTATTTCAAATGCCCCAGGCCAACGTGGTGATCAATGCAGAATGGGGTCCTCCACCGCTGTGCCAGCTTAGGTCCTTACAACACAGACCACATACTCACATTTTTAGAGCAGATGAGATACATTGTCATCTGGGACAATGTATCTTTCCACCAATCTGCTCTGGTCCAAAACTGGTTTCATCAGCAACCACAATTTTCACTCCAATACCTCCCACCATACTCTCCATTCCTTAACCCCATTGAGGAGTTTTTTTTCTGGCAAGGTGGTGGAAGGTTTATGATCTCCAGCCATGTAGGAGGCCTGCGACCAAACTGATGCAGGGTGTGTGCAAGGATGGATTCGCCATTCAAGAAGATTCTTCCCTCGCTGGACGAAGGATGAAGCCTGTGATGTGGACGAAGTGCCCGGGCCAGATCCAGCTCGGAGAAGAGATGATGCTTACATTTTTTTTTGAATCCATGCTTTCTCTTTTGTCTCCACAAATGTTTTTGCTGTGTTTATGAACTATACTCTATTTAGGATATGTTCTGTTCTGATTTTCAGTGAGAAATACAACCTTTGGAAATGCACGGATGTATTGACTGATTTTACAATGTGGAGAGAAATAAATATCTTCATCAGTTTGCAGTACTGGTCTTGTGTGTTACAGTACTTGTGTGTGTGGTTGTGTGAATTGTTTTCTGTGTTGTGTTTTGACAAAATGAGCCGTGTTTTCAAAATTGTGCTTAAGCAATCGTAAAAAAACTGTAACTTGTGTTTGTGTGCTTGAACTAGCTGACAAGCATCTGATCGTAAGCTCCACTGCACAAAGTGCTGTCCAGAGTCCAAAGTCTTTTGGACCTGGGAGGCAGGCCAGAAGACTCTTGTTCCCCAGAAGTAATCGATTTTTGGAAGAAACATGGATCGCACTGAACTGCTGGACAGGAAATTTAAAAGTGGGGTCTGTCTGACTCTCTACCTCCCATCATCACTTTACATCATTGGCTAAAACATCTGATGATGGCTAAATGAGATGGGACATGACATAACCAGAACAAATTCAGAGTTATGCAACAGATTTTGGCAACCACATTATTCATTTAACACTCATCTTGTTCACATTTATACAGATGTGCAAAGATTCAGTCTACAAAGACTTTCCAAATAAGTTGAAAGTGCTAAAAGCTCTTTGGATCATTTCAATGATTTCAATTTTAATTTTAAAAATTGCTCTTCATTCATGAATTCATGAACATTGATGATAAATAAGAAGAGTAGGAAAGAAAAAAAAAGAAGATGTGAATGTTACATTTTTTTTAATATCCCAGATTATTTATGGTGTAAACTCACTATTATGTATTATTTGTATTTATCTGTTTTTGACTGCCTGTCTGTTATGATTCACTTCATATTTATTTCTTAGATTGTAGATCAAGGCGAAGCTTTATTAACACATTTTATGTTATGTTATGTCGGTGTATTGAAACATCTATTAAAACCAGTAGTGTACATAAACACCAACAGATTCAGTGCAGCCAAACCACAAACTACAGTCTCAAAATTGACCAATGAGTTGAATCAATTTCTCTCTGACAACCAAAACTTATGTTACAACGGCAAACTTGTAATGTAAGAAATACTGTACTAAATGTACTGTGTAATTTCTTCAAATATGGCCGGTATGGTTCATGAATTGTTATGAAACACACAACAAATGACTGCTCTGGTGGAAACACACACATTGAATTTCTAAGAATAACCACAGGAGGGCAGCTGTGTCCAAAAAAAACATTCCCATTGAATTCACTTCTACTGACTGAAGGCACTAATTCAGTTTATAAGTCAGTCTGCCTGTCTGTCTCTTTGTCTGTGTGTCTATCTGACAACCAATATGAAATGCTCATTGCATATAATTTCCGAATATCACCACAACTGAGTTACAGAAAAAGAAAAACTTCATACTAGGAAATTAAGCTGTGTTTCGTTTGTTGATGTGATCTGTGTGGAAAGGGATCGGGGCACCAGAGGTTTTTTTTTGATTGCACTCATTTAAATTTTGGTCTCATATTGAAACACGTCCAAGAAATCTGTTTGTGGTTCATTTCCCACCTGTCTGAGTGTCGGTCCAGGTGCCACATATGGTGAAGAATACTGTCATGCTGATTACTACACACTGCATTGAGAAGCTGAGAGTGATACACCAGTGAGGGGGTAAGTACAGGAAGGAAAAATGGGTTCTGTATTCAAATATACATGCTGCACTACAGGAATGTCATACTGTTTACATTTATATGCAACAGTTTTGTGTCACCACTTTACAAGTTCATTACCAACGCAAGGACATTCACAAAGTGGATTTGCAGGTAAGGGTATGAACTAGGGGCAGTGAATGAGCCTTAAAAACATTTCCCTTTGACACAGCCAGCCTGGGTTTGAATCCTGTTGACAAATTTTAGTGTTCAACTATAACCATGTAAGTTTTTACCGAATCTTAATAAAGTGGTTTTAGTCACCTAACATGAACTAAAACTTAACGGTACAATAGTTTGTGCATATAATGAAGAAATGTCCCAATGAAAATTTTTTGAATGTTCTGTCTATGTTGAAGAAAAATACATTAGCCATAGTTCCAATTTTATTGTCTCTCCAAAACATACATTTCTAATGTAAAATTCTTCCATATGAACACTATATGTAGGGGCATCAAAAGATGGATTTCCCTGCTCTCTGATAGCTCAATGAATTGTACTGCTCTTAAACTTCTGCTCTGTTGCACAGTAGCTGAAATGGAGCACAGAGGCACTGCAAGATGAAATGTTCAAATGTCAAACACAACATGTTGTTTTGATATTGGACACTTCAAAATGTTCGAAAATCTTCGTCATCTTCTACACCTTTAGATTGGGGTGAAACTGTCTCCTGCTCAACTGTTGATGGGTTGGCAACTGACAACAAACCTGCCTGCAACTACTCAGCTTTTAAAGCCACAGCTGTACAGGGGTCCATTCCAGAAAGCAGGTTCAACAAACTTTGAGTCTGAACTCAGAGTTGATGAAATCTCAGAACAGCTGACCAGAGTCAGTTCAATTAACCATGGATGTATTATAAAATCTCTTGTAATACATCCACGCAATTAACAGAGAAATAAAAGGCAGAGCCTCCATTTTAATCCAGTGGATGTAGAGATATTAATGCATGTGTATGCAGATGGTGTACACTTATCTTTAAAAAAAGAGCCTGAGTCAGAGTGAGGGAAAGTGTCAATAAGTTAAGACAATAAAGTTTTATTCAGTGTTGTCCATTAATTCATCATTTACCAGACTTACATTTCCTTAATGGATGATAAAGTGGAATCTGACTGTGTATCAGGCTGTAGCTACATTACATGTTAAATGTATTTGTTCAGCTTTAATCTGATGGGGGACAAAACACAGGAGGCAGAAACTGAAGATGAAAAAGATAGTTAAAGATTTTAAAAAAATATATATAGATCAAAGACAGAGACATGAATGTAAGCTCACAGTCTGATCCAGTGATAATGTGTTTGGTAATTTGCACTTGAAAAGGCGTCAAGTGTTATAACAGAAGGACATGCGGAGGTTTTATACTGAGCTGAAGCTGAATTCATGCTGTGTAATATTTGAATGTGAAAAATGCTGTCAAAGAAATGACTGATGCACATAGAAGTGATAACTTTGTCCTTGAGTAACAAACTAATATCCAACCAGGATTTTGACATACAGTAAACCTCCGCTAATTAATGTGCTTTGATACAGACTGAATGAATAAGGAAATAATCTGAACCCGCTTTTTGGAATACACCCCGGGAAAGTTCATGAACAAATGAAGAAGAGACAAATGAAACAAAAACACTGTTTTGATCACGGAGCGGGAGACCTGGGCCTTGTTTCAGAAAGCGAGTTTAGTTTGTTAACCCTGAGATGAGGGACACTCTGGGTTTTCAGTTCCAGAAAGAGAGCTAACTTAAACTCAGGGTCAGTTACCATGGTAATTACTGATTAAAAGCATTAATTAGTGGAGGTTTAAGTGTCTGGATATTAATTTGTTACTCTAGGACTTTCTAAAGTTAACATTTTTATGTGCATCAGTCATTTCTTTGAACAGCAGTTTTTGTCTTCACATTCAAATATTACACAGCGTGAATTCACCTTCAGCTCAGAATAAAACCTCTGCATGTCCTTCTTTTTGTGAGTGGAAGTTCTTCTTTTTTTTATGATACATTTTTCATCTTCACTTGCTGCCTCCTGTGTTTTGTCTCTCATCACATTAAAGCTGAACAAAATATTTAAAATATAATGTAGCTACAGCCTGATACACAGTCAGATTCCACTTTATCATCCATTAAGGAAATGTAAGTCTGGTAAATGAGGAATTAATGGACGGCACTGAATAAAACTTAATTGTGTTATCTTATTGACACTTTTCCCTTCTGACTCAGGCAGATAAATGTGCACCGTCCTGCATTAATATCTCTACATTCACTGGATTAAAATGGAGGCTCTGCCATCTATTTACCTGTTGCCATGGTAAATCATAGTATTAGAGCTCCGTTTATGATGACTTTTTTCATTCATCACACATGCGCTTAACTCAAGGTGAAGATACTCAGAGTTGATTGAACTGACTCTGATCTGTTTTTCTGGAACCGAAAATTTCTCCGAGGTTGTTAAACCTGCTTTCTGAAACAGACTCCTGGCTAGAAGACAGTTAGGTTCAGAGTAGGAGATACATGGCAGCCAGCAGTTGTGACACATAGCCATGTTCAGCCATGGTCTTTTGTGATCTAAACACCGGAAGACAGAACCTTTCAGAGAAACAGACGACACCTGCTGAAGAGCAGAGAGGACAGTTTTCCAGAACCACACAGTACAGATCAGGAAGACTTTGTGGCATTTACAAGTGAACCAGCAGAGACCACCTTGATGATGCCAGCACCTGTTCCTTCCCCTGTGAATTAAACTGTAACATGTAAAGTGGCTACAGCAGTTCCAGTAAAGACATCACACTTTGGTAGACTCATTAAACCTCCAAAACGTTATTCACTGTAAATTACAGTAAGTGGAGAAACGTAAACTTAAACAACTGTTTAAGTTAAGGAGAAGCAAAAAGAAGAAAGATGGGATTTGAAGTAACTAGTACTTAACCTGTGGCGATGCTGTTAAGTTGGTTACGTGCTGTAATGACCTGTAATGTGAAGTAAAAATATTGTAGTCAAGTCAAAACACAGGCTGTGTTCGAAATCACATACTAAATATGTAATGTGTGTAATAGACTTAAGCATGACGTCATATTGAGTATGTAGTGGGCAGTACGTTAGTATGCAATTTCAAACACAGCCTCAGTGCTCTCCACCTGAGTTCATATGTATGCACTTATCATTGATACATAACAATACGACACCCATCCGTAACCACGGGTGATGCCAAATCAACAAGGACTGAAATCTTTAGTATTACAACTTTAAGGGACTTCAAGGGACTTTATCAATCAAAAGCGCCTTTTCTAATGAGTTCTGGTACATAAGTTAATTAATCTTAGTTAATTCCTCAATCACATCAGACCAGCACTTGGTTTATAAAGATAATCTTTATCTCACCAGTCTGTTATCCAACACAGCTACCAGAAGCACCCCACTACTGAGAGTTGCTAACTCACACATTAGGCCTTTCAGTATTTTTGCTTTTTACTCGTGTGAGTTAACTACAGTAGTAAATTAATACAGCATACGTAGATCAAGTTGCTAAGTATATGATGACGGACCACTGACTGTATATAAATAGTCAATGTAATGGACTGATCTCCGTGTTTACTGATGACCTTTTTGTTAAGAGTCAGTATCCTGTTGTTGGGGGTGTGACAGAGAGTGATGAGGGAAGATCGGCCTTGTCAAGTTCAAGGTGATTACCACACAAATAGCTACAATATACAATAAATTTATCTGAATCATAAATCCCTTGTGGTCTGTTAACAAATGTACCGGCCCGCAGTCCAGGAGTTGGGAACTTTTGTTTTAGAGGATGTAGGAGGGTCTGCCTCAGTCTACAACTATTTACAGGAATTTCAGACCAAAGGGAAGATACTAATACTAATCCCTGCAGGTGTTTGGCCATATAGCTTGGATGCTATGAAGCTGTTAATAAGATGACGCTGGCAAATATTGCATGAGATGAGAGAACTGTTATCATCTAACACCTGTTAGATATACAGGGTTGAAGGTGTGATAAAATGTCTGTGACCTATTTAGTTCATCAGTATCTCAGATCTGATTAGTGAACCAATTACAAACCTGTATCAGAGAAATTATATTTATACACTACTAACTTGCAGTTGCTATAGGGTTTTATGGAGAAACATAATGTTGCCAATTATGTTTTTTTATCAACATAACTAGGACACTGACACTGCACTGACAACATACTTCATTTGTTTTCCCACAATATACACTCTTGTAATATCTGCTCATAATAAATAAAGCATCTCATCTCATTATAACATAATAATTAGACACTTGGTTAAGATTTTGAAAAAAAAAAAAAAAAAAAAAAGGATATGAAGCATGAGATATTTTTTCTTCCCTTACTTTAAAGGATAAGTTCATGTTTTTTAAGTCTATCAATACTGACAAAACCATACTGTATATATATTAAAACAGTTACAGTATTGGTCGCTGTAATTGTTCCTCCTGTCCATACTGGCAATGAAATCCCCTCCTGAAACAACTCAGATACAAGAGACTGAAGAACTACAGTCCTTGTTCTGTGCAAAAAATACACTCTAAAGCTCAGCTTCAGCAGTCTGAGTGAGAAAAATCAATTGAGTGTCTTCCAGAGTTACAGTCTTTTTAGTAAAAAAAATAGTATGAGTTGCAGTGGAGGGACGGTAACACAAAGAGGAAATTTTGTTTTAAAAAGACCATAATTTAAAAATTTTGTACAGATCAAGGACTGTGATTTTGTCCCCCATCTGAGACATTGGAAGGGATCTTTTCACAGCTGATATGGACAGGAGAAACACTTACAGCACCTGATATCTCTTTCAATGTACGTGTGGATATGTCAGTATTGTTTTAAGACTGACTTTACACCTCATGACCTCCCTAGGACTTCCAAGAGATACAAGAATATTGCGTTTTGTTCTCTGGCAAAACATTCACTCTAAACATAATCCTGGCAGCAATTCCCTCGAAACATAACTGGTAAAGCTAATTAGTATTTACATAATCATACAGTAAATAATATAGTAATACAGAGAGACAAGGTTAGCCTAACACTGTCTCTTGACTTACTGATCTGCTGAGATAAGTTTCCCTTCTCCTTTCACTCCCTGAGTGACAAACATTACTACTATTGTCATACAATTTTGTCAAGTAAACAACCTCATCCTGTTCAAAATTGTTGCAGTCCATTACCACTGTGTTCCAGGAACAAACACGATTTAGTACGAATTACGTCACACTGCAGCCCTGAATATCTTCATATGACTGCAAACAAGCTTTCACATTTCGAGACGTGTGTGTACAGCTGAAATAAATGACCCAATACAATGTGCCCTCACTGATGACCACTTTCACTGCTTCAAGACTGTGTGATAAGTAGCACTCTCAAGAGATCAGTGCCATGTCTCAGCCACTCCAACATGCACTCTAGGTTGCATCTGCATCATAATGAAGTTAATAACCAGCATACAAAATAAGCCTGGTGATAAGGAATGGGAACAGAAGACTGGAAGCTTTTAAAATAGAGATTCAACAGAAGAAGTAATAACATTTAAAATTCTTGTGTGATGTTTAATGTTATTCCACTTTTTGTTTGTGTTTAGTTTGTTTGCATTGACTTCTGGTAATTGCAATTTTGTCAGATTAATGCCAGGGAAAGTAATTTATTGGAGTCTAGCTGGTATAAAGCTTTGTCTGAAAAGAAAAATGGAGGTTCTGACTAATGTTAATATTAAAAATGAATGACACATGGCCTTTTTCTTTCAGACACATTTTATCTGTACCATAGACAAGTAGTAAACGCATTAAAGAGGCTGCTTAACAGCTGTACACTCATTTTCTATTCTTTGATGTTCCACCAGCGTACACATGAATCATTATAGCTGTAAGATATTACATCAAAGAGCCTGAAGTGTTATTAATTTGCATATTATAAAATTGTGTTCCTTTACATATTGCTGAAGACTGATAATTGTGCCATTCATGAATTTTAATACATTCAGAAAATTTTGCTTTGCTCAACAGAAGAGTTTTAAATCAACTATGAAATTGTAGTGAGAATTTGATAATTGAGTCATGCACACAGCTATTATTAGATGTAAGGACTTAAGGCATGAGTCTAAGGCATGTGCAGGTGAGCCAGGCTCCCAGGTGACTCCCTTAAAGCTTGTTCACTTTCATATAGGTCTCCAATCTCTCATGTTTACTTTGCCACCCTGGAAATGAAGCAGCCAGAGATGATGAGACTCCTTTCACTTCTACTCTTATAAGACTTCCTCTGGCTAGCAACAAAACCCACACACATCTGTTTTTTTTCTCTCACACACCCTAAAGTACCAGTGTGTTCAATGAATAGCAGTTCAAGATAAAAGAAACACTCTATCCTAATAGCACCCATTTTTCTCAGTTTTTGTGCATCCCTGGGAGCGATTAAATATGATTATGTGGTGTATTTCATCTCTAATGTGCTGTGACACTGTGAATGCGTTGTCTGTCTAATGAGTACTCTAACTGTTATACAGTACAGTTATTATTGGCAAAGAATTGTAGAGGGGTGTCTGAGACTATATAACTTTAGTAGGTTTTCAGGAGGGTGTTTTACATTGATTTTGAGGTATTATAGGTATAATGACTTTCATTCATCAGGACAAATTGGGTTTCCTGCTTTTCAAATTCTGCAGGGAATAGAGAATTAGGGCTACACAGTGTCTGCACAATAAACCATGCAGTTTCTCATCTATATGAGTGGTGAGCACAACAAAGCATTTCAAATTTCATACATGTTGATTTCCTTCTGATCTTAGACAAATTTGAGAGAATATTGAAATTAATTTGTATACATTACATATCTGTACAGTATGAAGAGTATAAAAAGAGGATAAAATGTATTTTCTGTCATTCCATTAGTTATAGCTCCCAGACAACATTTATGATGATTTGTATAAAACTGGCAAAGGCTCTGGCTGATTCATTTTCTTGGCTTTGTGTTCTTCATTCATTGTTGTGTCTGTCTGTTGTTGCATCTTTGTTAAAATAAAAAGAGAAAAAACAGAAGATATTTTTGAGAGAGAGCAACAAAACAGTATTTTCTACATTACATAACTTCTCTATGTACGGAGCCTTTCTTCAAACAGATCAATGACGATGTTACAGTATAGTAACTGGCAAAGCATGTTGTTGACAGAGAACAAGGATTAGTCTCAAGAAATGCCTTGAAAACAATCTATTTTCAGACTTACGGAGGTTTGTTATGGTGTTCAGTGTGATATGTATTCTATTGATCTACAATGACAATGTAAATCAATGGATGCATTATATAATTGAGATAATTATACAATACATCCTCTCCATGCAGGAAAAAAATCATTAAATCAATCAAGGAATTTTCTGAAAGAATCAAACACTGTAGTGATCTTATTATTGCATATACATCAGCCAATAAAAGCTGCAAAATGCTTGAAGGTGAACTCTCAGGGATGTTCAAAACTGAAAATAAGTGGACATAATGCATCACAGTAGCAAAGAGAAACAGACTAAATTACATGTTATTACACTTTATTGATTTGGAAGATATATTTGTCCAAGGTGACAAAGGTGCAAAAGGTTTACTGATTTTTTGTTTGTTTTCCCTTCAATATAAACTTACAGCAACTAAATAAACTTTTTTATGCTTGTGTGTGAACACTCACAGCACTTTGTTAAGGCTGGGTAATGCTTGTGGTCTTGATTAAATATCAAAAATGTCAACACTGCCTTGAAGCAAGACTTTGTTACTTACTTTGTTAACACTGAACAAAAAAACCTAACCTTAACCAAAGAGCTTTTGTTGCTTAAACCTGACCACACATGACAAATTCGTGTTTGTTGTACATGCAGTATAAAAATGTAGCATTTCCTTCATTGAAAAAAATGTTCCCACTGAACACAATCAAGGCATCAATTACTTTTCCTCTCAAAAGCAAAAAAATGTTAGTGCATTCCTACCAAACGCTTAATGGGATAGTTACCGAATTCCACAGATATACTGTTACAAAAAAGACCAAAGAATTTAATTTGTACCTTTGTTACTGATTCTCAACAAAAGCCTTAAAAAAGGCAGACCTGCTCAAAATATACTCGTCACTTCTGTGTACATCACACAGAAGGACTGGAGCCAAGACTGGATCTTTTTATAAAGTGACAATGAGAAACAGTGACAGTGATGATAAATGAGCCACTCAGTGAAATAATTCTTGCTCCATCTAAACATCTTCAATGTTAATGAGGCTTTGACCACAATAATACAAGTTACTGGGCAGAACATAATTACTAAAAACAGGTAAACAAATGAGACAGCCTGGCTGAATGCCTGAGAGTAGAACACGTGAAATTAAAATCCAATAGAAATATGAAATAACAACAATAACAAGTGACAATGATGTATGAAGGATATTGCAAAAGCAGCTAAAAATGATCACATCGTCAACAAATCTCCCGACAAAGCAATCAATTGATTTTTAACAAGTATCATCTGTGTAGCCAAAGTTTCATATACTTTATTTTTATACTTTACTTTTTTTTTTTAACAAAAAATATTAGAAACAGCCACATTGTTGCATTTGGTGACATGATCATCATTACAATGAACACAGGCACTGTAGTTTATTTTGAATCAATCCCACATACACCGTCCTGCTGCTGCAAATACTCAACAGTGCACCAAATGTGTATTAATCCATGTCTGAAAATAGTCCTCAGTAAATGCACTATTAACTCCTGTTTGAGTAATGATTGGTAAAAACTACAGTCCCCTGCTGTTTAATGAAATTATTTAGCTTTTTTTAAATGCAACTCTACATGTATTTGTAGTTTGACAAAAAAAAAAATCTTGACTGAAGGACCACTTCCTTTTTTCTGGAGCTTTCAACCACATCCTCAGAGGACGGCATTTGTTCGGTTGTCATCACGTGACCTATGCTCAGGCTCGCCTTATAACAGGTGGTCGTATCCTTGTGTCTGGTCAAAGACGAATGTACTCCTTGAGCTTTTTCCACTGTTCACTGACTTCTGGCCAACAACTGACCCCGTTTCCCAGTAGATGCTGTGACTGGTCTGCTGTTCACAGGCAGCTTATGTTTTTCTGGTGTTCATTTAGTGTCTTGTTTGATTGATGAAATATTCCTAGAGTTGTTGCATGTGTGTTGAACTTTTCATTAGTGAAATGAAAAGTGCCACAGATAGGGTAAGGAAGTCAAGAAGTGTTAAGAGGAGGACTAACGCACTGTTGGTTTTGGTCTTTTCATGGAATTTGTCTACAATAATCAAAAACTAAAACAAAAAGCCGGCTTATCCTTTAATTTACAGATATAGTCTTTATAGCACTTACTATAATACTATACTGAATTCTTAATGATGCACCTGAAAAGTGACCACAGTATTTTTTCCTCATCAGTAGCTGGAGTTTGCTCATTTGTCAAATATAATTTCAGTCACGTGATAACAGACGGACATACTGGATAAGGACCTTGAGAAAGGAAGACTGGAGTGGTGTATGACATTAACTGTAGAAACCACAACATTGATAAAAGGCAAGGACCCTTGACAAGAGACTGAATGAACACTGAAAATATACAACATCAGCTACCTGTGAACATCAGACCAAATCCAATCACAGGAGTGATTGTGAGGAGGTCAAAATCATCAATGGAAGGGAGTCAGTAGGGAGCTAGAGAACAATCAGGGAGGCTGCTGACATCCGATGCCAGAGACCGTCTTTGAAAAGGACAGGGGTCATGATTCCCACCTGTATGCAGCCATCTGTTATCATGTGACGGATATCCAATCATACCTCTGTCACATGATGGTGACCGTGCCATCTCCATGACAACTGACCAAACTCCAAACCTGATGAAGACAGTAAAACAACATTGTGAGGTCTAGAAAAGGCCATCACGTGTAACTGTATGAGGATGGTAGTAGACTTAGGTTATGTGTTTCTGTATTTATGACAATAACATGTATGGAAATTAACTTAAATAAAGTGTTTGTATCCAGTTGGATCTATACAGTCACTGTACTGCAAGTGGCTGCATTAACAGAGATAACTGTCCTGAAGCAAAGTGCTATCAGTGTGTCTACCCGCGACACTAGATGCAGTGTTGAAACAGAGCTGATAATATATGTTGTAGCCCATGGGTAGGATCATCCTCTTTTTCAGATGAACTTGGGCGTACCGCACCGATTTGTGAGGGGATGAAGTGGCTCATTGAGAGTGAAAAATGGAAAATGCATGAAATTGTGGATCATTTCTACCCCTCTAGTAATTGTGGATCATTTCCCCCCCTCAATCCATCTCTCTCCCTGTGTGTGTAAACTCAAGAGGCTGTGTGTTACTTTGAGAGAGGAGTTGATTCACCAAGAAATTCCACTAAATCCAGAGAGACAAGTGACAGCATTCATTCTAGCTGCTTTAAAGGACCAGTGCGTAGAATTTAGTGGCATCTAGTGGAACACACTTGGCAGAAATGGTATATAATATTCAGAAGTATGTTTGAATTAGTTTATAATGAATGTGTTCTTGTTACCTTAGAATGAGCCTTTTATATCTACATAGGGAGAGGGTCCTCTTCCATGGAGGCAGTCATGTTGCACCGCCATGTGTCTACAGTAGCCCAGAACGGACAAGCCCAAACACTGGCTCTAGAGAGGGCCACTCACATTTTTCGCTAGTTTCGTGGCCAGCATAGGTTCTCCTACACACTTGGAGGGGGAGGGTGAGGGGAGGTGTATTCAATCTGCAACCTCACCGCCAGATGCCACTGAATCTTACACATTGGTCCTTTAACTTTCTGTGATTACCTGCATCAATGCTGGTCAAGTCTGTGAATTTATCTAAAAGAGTAATCCCGTACACGTCATCAGGGATGGCTCGACATTCTTCAGGTATGACTGTGAGGAATTATCTGCCACTGAGTTGGCCTCTGTTTCCATTTCAGCTCATAACCTCGAGATATATTAGATTGGATAAAAGGATGACATTTAAATCATTGAGTCAATATTGTGCAATAAAAACTATATGACAGTTAAAATATATTAATGAGTCTATTGTTTGCTCACAGTGATGTCATTCTACATTTAGGTTGCTAATGTATGATGTTTATAGTATAAACTTTACACCATAGAGTATGGTACCCGTAATGGCTCCTGATGCATGCCCTACTTGCGTCAAAGGAAGAGCAGACTTTTGTAAGAGGATAAAATAACATTGTTTATCAGTTAGTGTATGTTAAAAGAGACATGTGGGCCAAACATAAGCTTTTACACCAAAAGCTTCAAGAGAGTATAAACTGAAACAATCTTAATTGTGCTGTTTGTCTTACAAGCTGTGATGGTTATTCTGGATTTCGCACAAACATAAAAAAGTGAATGGAGACGGCAAAAGCCAATTGCCAATAGCCAATTGACTACTAGCAGAATCATATTGTGATGAACTGTCATTGTTATCATTCTACGAGTTTCTGTTTTTTAAATTAATAATTTTGAACATCAATAAAAAATGAACAACATTAGTAATCGTATTGTAGTAGTCTGTTTTACACATATGAAAAGTTTGGTCTCATACAATACATAATATTAGACCCATGGCTGGATTAACCCACTAGGGGGCTTGGGGGCAACAATTTGCTGTGGGCCCCCACTGACCTCTCGTTAGTGGTAATTTGAGACTGTCCTCCCATGAAAAACAACACAATAGGTTGTAATGTCAGTCGCCAAAAAAAACAACATATATCACTGAAACCACGTAGTTGCATGCTGTTTGAATCATTGTCTTTACATTGTGTAGTTATCTGATCTGTCATGTTATTTGTGTTATCCTATGTAACTGTTTGATGATGTTCTTTCAATAAAAATCATAGATTTTAGAGCACCCCATTTGAAATCCAGAATTTGAGCTTTGTGATTGGCTGACTAGAGGACCGACCCGCACTATTTTTTCTCATATTAAGGTTTTCTTATGATATCTTAAACATTTCTCAATACAAAAACACAAAAGCGTCCTTGATAACTCAACAATATGATAGGTTAATGCAGCATTAAATACAGTTTTAATGATTTCTCCTTCAATTCTGAGAAAGAAAGTTTTTTTTCTGTCAGTTTTCAATTGTGGAAGCAGCTTCATTACCCATGAGCCTCATCAACCGTTATGGAGAGTGAAGACAGTCCACTTTGCATATGCTACAAAACTTTTATCAACTATTATATATGCTATATACTTACTTAATTACTGAATTTATTGCAAAATTATTAAGATTTTTGTGTGCAGCTGATTCATTGAGTCCTCCCCCACCCCATTCGCTCACACACACACATACACACAACGTTGGATGACGTAGCTCATACAATGTTTTGTGGGCAGACTTGTGTGCATTTGACTCCCCAGTTTTACAACCCTACTTAGCGAACCGGAAAAACTACAACTGTGGTGCTGATTTATATCAAGCTGCATGGCACGGCTCTAGGGAATTGTAGTTTTTAAAAAGTATTAGTGTTTCTCCTAGAACTGGAAGGTTTAAATACTGAATTGAGAGTACACCAAGGAATTTAAGGAGATGGTAAACGAATTTGTGTTATCAGATTTTAATTGGTAAATTGGTGAAAATTAATTTTAACCATATTTTACCCATATCTGACAGCGCCCCCAGTTGTTGACTATACTCACATGATAGCTGAGGTCAAGAGATCTCTATAACAGTTGGTCCCATGTCTGCAGCCCCTTTTGTTACTGAATTATAAGCCTTCAAACATGCACAGAGGTCAAGGTTCAAAGGTCAGTATTTCAAAGCAGGAGCCACAAAGAATCTTCATACTGACATACAGTAGATTACTCTCCAGGTGGAGACCTTTCCAATGATATATTTGGTTTGGTTCAGTTTCTGAGAGCACTTTGAAGGCTCAATATATAAATTGAAGCTTTTTATTTGTTTGTTTGTTTGCTTTTTCTTTTTAAGTGGAAATGAAAGTGACCAAAATGAGTCACCTTCAGAGATTACAATACTGCTGACAATCTAAGGCATTACTACAGGCTTGGAGAAAAGTCTGAAGTGCTTGGGTTAGGGTTGGGGCTGAAAAGACCAACCCATTCTCTTTCAAGCATAGGCTACTACTTACACAACCCTGGAGATTTTTTGTATCTTTATGATTCTTGGTTTTGGGATTTTATGTCAGCATGACATACAATAGCCCATTCAATCAGAATCTGTTTTATTAGCCCATGCAAGCATACAAAGAATGTGTCTTGGCTTTTGCTCCCAAAAATTGCAACACAAAAGGATAAAAATAGACAAAAGTAAGGTAATAATAATAATAATGAAATAAACAAAGCAATAGTAGAATTAAATTAAAATTTTAAAATCTATTTAAAGAATAGAATAGTAATATTTTCAAAATGGGATATAAAACTTGAAATGAAATATTGACTGTACAAAGGAAATAAAGTGTATGAAATATAAGAGCAAAATTAAATGTGACATAAATGATTCAATTATATATCAGGAGGTTGAATGCAATGCACAGTCTAAAGTCCAGTTAGTTGAAATATATGAAAGTGAAAAGAGCAAGGATTAAATGAGGGATGTGAAATGTAAAGTCCAGTTTGATAACCCCGTCTTCAGCGTTGGTGTGGGGGAAATATTTGTGTTCCCCGGGTCATTCTCTGGTTATTTTCTATGCTGGGAGCAGTGGGTCATGACCTGTCTCTTTCAGAGCGGTTCACCTCTCTGTTTCCTGAGGCTGGCTGGGGTAAGCAGCTGTTTTGAAAGGCTGGCTGTCTCCTATGGTAACCAAGGTCAGGTGGAGATCTGTTGTGCTTTGTGCAGACGGTCAGATTGATCTCCTCTAGAATAGATAGTGATTTGTGTACAGACTATGTGACTTCAATTAACTTTAATCAGCATAGTGTCTTGTTTATAGCTCAATAACCAATAGAGGCATGGATGTGTGAAGAATAACCTTATTTGAAGGTAGTAAGGGTAAGGATTTGGGTTTTATTCTCTTGTCCAGAAGTAGACCACAGAATTCAGTGGCATTGCGCAGTGTTTTCACTTGTACCGTAACTCTGCTCTTCTTCACTTTGGGTTAACCAGCTCTCCATCAGTTTCTTTGCAGTTGGAGTGCGTAACTGGATGACGGGAACCAGTAAGGGCTTTATAAATAAATAAAACCCAGTGTCTATCACACCTTACAGAGAGGGAGGGCCACTCAACCTTAGCATACAGCTCACAATGATGAGTATTATAATTAAAATATATAAAATCAGCAAAGCAGTGTTGGAGAGATTTCACAGCAGAATGTACAACATCTGCAGTGCAATACAAGATAGTGTCATCGGCATAAAGATGGATATTACATCAAATTACAGCAGAAACAATATCATTTATGTAAAGGGTGAACAGAACAGGCCCCAGGACTGAGCCTTGTGGCACAACTGCAATATGAACAAATTCAGATTTTACAGTTCCATTAGCCACAAACTACCGTCTGTCCATGAGGTAACTCTGAAACCATTTATATGCAATTTCATCAAATCTGACACTATGAAGCCTTTTTAAAAGCAATGCATGGTCAACTGTATCGAATGCTTTTGAAAAATCAATAAAAAGAGGTACACAGTGTTTCTTTCAATCAAATGCTGCAATTATGTCATTTAAAACGAGAGTGGTGGCAATAATAGTGCTGTGTTTTTCTCTACAACCAGATCGGTGTATTTATAACAGAATGTGCGAGAGGAATTATTTAAGCTGATCCTTTACAAGAGATTCTAGTATTTTTGCTATGCATGACAATTAAGAGATAGGCCTTTGATTGTTGAGCTTGACTATTCCAACGCCTTCATGTAATGGAGTTACATAAGAACCCTTCCATACCTTGGGAAATGTACCAGATAAAAAAGAAAGATTAAAAATTTATGTTATGCAGCCGACTACAATTGGAGCAGCAAGCTTTAAAAAGTAGGGATCAAGTTTAATCTCACCAACCAAAATCTTTAAAAACTATAACTTGTAATACAGTGGCTGATATTGTGATTTAGTTATGCATATTGGCAAACAAATCTGGGAATATTTAAAATTGCCTTTGGGGGCTTTTTAATATAGCTAGTGATGCACATTGATATTGGAAAATATCCCTAATAGTATCCAGATATAGATTTCAGCCATTTCACCCATCCTTACAATACATATCAGACACTTTTCATGATCCGGTAGTGGATAATGATTCAACAGTTGGCTTCATCTCATGTATTCAGTTGTTTTTCTGCATGACAATAGCAGACAACCGTATTCGATGATATTTTCTATCTTTCCTTCCTCTTTCTTACTACCTACTTTAGTCCTGTTCACTTGAACAAACTGATGACATGTGATCTGTCACAACTATGTCAATTTTCAAAAGCAAACTGAAGACTTTTCCATCTTCTCAGGCTTTTGATTTGCTGTTGATGTCTTGTTGTCTAGATGTGATTTCCTTACTCTCTTTGTGAGTTTCACATTTCAATGTAAAGCATATCAACCTCTTCAGACATGTATTAAGGCATAAAAATACTCCGCTTCGAATAATAATGCATGTCTGATAGGGAATTTCCACAAAACAAGTATAATATATATATTATAATTACCATGTTAAAATACTTAAGCGGTGGCCTAAAGGTTAGAGAAGCGACCTTGTGACTGGAAGGTTGTCGGTTCAATCACCAGACTGGCAGAATAAATCTGGGGGAGGCAAATGAAAAAGCAGTACTTGCCCCTCCCTCATTATTACCACTGAGGCACCCTTGAGCAAGGCCCTTAAACCCAACCGCTACAGTGGAGCTGCTCAGTGGTTGGCAGATCAGACTGTGGTTATACTGGGCAGCTTCCAGGTGTGAATGTGTGTGACTGTGTAAATGTGATCAGGGCGTTCCTGCAAAAGAAAGGCTGCCTCTCAGTGAAACTTCCCTGGATAAATAAAGGTTAAAAAGAAATTACATCTCCTCCTTCTCCCTTATTAAAAATCCCACAATCTGAATATGCAAATATACTCTATTCCATTTCAAAAGTTTAACTGCTGGATACAAGATGTCTCCTACTTCACTTTAAAGTCAATTCTCAGTGTATGTGCACTACAAGTTTCCACATCGCACTTGTGTAAGGTGAATATTGAAATGAATATGAAAACAGCTTTCTGATGTCAAACTCTGCACATACATCATCCTTGTACAGTGAAGCTCAAACATCCAAGTTGAGTAACAAGAAGAAAAACACATTTTTGAGTGGAGGGGGACTTTAAATGTTCAATATAAATAAAAATGCCTTTCCTTTCCTGGTAAGTGAGGAGAAAACTCAATGTCAAAGTCTGCAAAATTCCTGTAAACCACAAATGAAGTGTTTTTTTTGTTTGAAATAACTCACAGCAAATGATCGCGTTCAAGTGAATAAACAACAGAACAAAATGTCACAATTGATTTGCCCTACGTGAGACCAAGCAAATAACAAATACTACAAATACATTTTATTATTGTTTATGAGAAGTTTCTCCAGTGAAAGGAGAGGGCTGCTGTGCGCCCTCCTCCCTCCCTACATCTACCCCTCCCCAAAAATCATCAGATTAAAAAAAAACTATTCTGAAATTACGTTTATAACAAATTCTTAAGCTACGGCTCAGATGATTGCTATTTGGGGATTTTGGAGAGTTTCACCTGTCAAAGCAGAGGAGCCCTGTAGTTCATCCAACCAGCCCGGCTGATACAGTCGCTTGACATTTTGCACGTCAGAGCGGAGGAATGAAGCGGGTTGAAGCAACAGCTGCAGTGACTGCAGTAGGAATACACTCAGTGAGATCCTCATTAGCGCTCACTGTCAGCACCGATCCTAATTGCAGGTAAGCTATTTTTTTTATCTGCATCGAAAATTGGTTTAATTTGGATTTCTTTCTGCTCTGTCTCTTCCTTCGGCACAGTAATGAGACAACTACCTTTAATTAGAAGACTGTGGGGAAATTAAAGAGAAGGGAGGTTAGAAGTTCAGCAAAAATGTAATTCTAGTTATTTTTCCCCTTGTCATTTCTGTTTAGCAATATATTTTATGACGCTCTCCCCCTATCTCTATGTTATGCGCGTCATTATTTAAGGTTGTGTGTGTGATCACTTTGCCTGTCTCTGAATACCAGATATAAGCTGTATAAACTGGCTCCTGGTATTGAAATGTATTTAGCCTATTGAAAGATGCATGCACCAGGAATTGCTTAACACACAGCACCTATCACATGTATAAAACACACAAATCCAGTCGCGCATAGAAGAGAAAACAAGAAAATTGACACATAATTGATTTCTTTTCGCAGTTTTCACAGTTGAAGTTGCAGTTGGAGATGCAGATGGAGAAAAAAGACACAGCCTAGGAGCCTGGATTATTGTCTTGCTTTCATTTTTTTCCTCCCGTCACCCAGACTCCGGTGTTCATTATGTTCCACCAGCTGACGGATCAGACAGTGAATGGCAGCTGCCAGGGAGCCACCTCTGTGTGCAACAAGAGCGCTGATGGAGACGCGCTCCAGCTGCCTACTTTCTCCACCGCGGCCAAAGTCAGAGTCATAATCACCTTCACTCTGTGCGCAGTGTCAGCTGTATGCAACTTGGTTGTGCTCTGGGCTGCCAGCCACGGCGGCAAGCGCAAGTCACACGTCAGGATCCTCATAATGAACCTGACCGTAGCCGACCTGCTGGTGACTTTCATCGTCATGCCCGTGGATGCTGTGTGGAACATCACGGTGCAGTGGCAGGCTGGAGACATCGCCTGCCGGCTTCTGATGTTCATGAAATTGGTGGCAATGTATTCCTGCGCTTTTGTAACTGTGGTCATTAGCTTGGATAGACAGTCTGCCATACTCAATCCCCTGGGCATAAGTGAGGCCAAAAGGAAAAGCAAAATCATGTTGACTGTGGCTTGGACCATGAGTGTGATCCTCTCGCTCCCACAGGTAAGAGAAATTCCATTAAGTATGTCCTGCCATTCTGGTACTTCACAGCAAATGGACCTCACTACACCCTGTACTCATTGGAGGCTTTCTGGAACATGAGAGCTGCTGGTTGAGCACCTTTCACATCAACCTTGATGTGAAAGGTGCTACATACACTGAGTGTGCTTTCCTCTTTTTTTTTTCTTTCTTTCTTTTTTTTTTTTTTTTTTTAAAAAAAGGAAGCTTGTTAAGGTTACCTGAAAGAGAGATTAAGGTTAATTGAATTGTCTGTTAAGTCTGCTTAGGTGAGCACAACATTCACAACATTACAGGCAAAAATTTTCTGTGACATAAAAAATGCAGCTGATTCACTGAGTCTGAGTGCTGGAGCTTGCAATGGAGTTTGTGGCAGACAGAATTAAAACAGGTACACTCTGCTTTTATACACTGTGCTCAAAGCAACTAAAAAGATGCCTTTGCCTTTACCTGCTCTGTACAAGGTGTCAGATTTAACTGAATCCATTTGATTTCTATTGTTAAAAATGTTTTCAAGCTCTTTTTTTTCAAGTTACAGAAAGCCACACAGGCCTTAAAATTTGCGTGGATATGATTTTTCTCCAGCACATACAAGCAAAAGCTCCTCACTTGTTGCAAAACAACATATCAGTAATTCATTACAGTCCTTGAATGGGTCTGAACTGGTGAACACAAATGAGGCAGCTGCTTGCAAAATTGGATTTCTGATCAGGTGTTGCATGATGCCTGGGGATCATTGATCCAACAGGCCTTCGGAAGGTTTGCAAATATCAGGAATGCTTGTCAAGGACCTACTCAGGTGTAGACACCTTTTTTTTCCTCTCCTGAGCCTCCACCAGTGGAAGTGGACCACTGGTGAAATGAGTCAAGAAATGGATTAAACTTCCCTTTTAGACTGTAATTATATGTTGCGAGTACTTAGGGATACTGAGGTCATGATGAGTTTACACTGAAATTATATTAGGTTAAGAGTCCGTATCTTTGACCACATGGAGTGATAATTGATATGTAAATAAGTAAGTAAAGTTTGTTTAATATATCACATTTCACAGAACAGGTCACAAAGCGATTCACAAGATAGTACAATATAAGATAAAATAAAGGAAAGAAACAATAAAACATAAACAACAACATAACTTAATAACACACAAAATTCAAATACTAGACAGTATGAGGCAAGACAAAGGCCAATTTGAATAAATAAGATAATAAGATGATGATAAGATGGGTGTGATGTGAGTTGTCCTGCTGGACCTGGTCAACAGCCTTGCAGCAGCGTTCTGGACCATTTGTAGACAGTCCAGGGACGTCTTGCTGAGGCAGGTGAAAAGGGAATTGCAGTAGTCCAGCCGGGATGATATAAAAGAGTGAATAATCATCTCTAGCTCAGGTTTTGATACAACAGACTTGAGTCTGGTAAAGTTTCTCAGATGAAAGAAACATGAACATGATTGATTGAAGTGCATTGCCTGATCAAATATAACACCAAGGTTTCTAAGATTAGACTGTACAGCTGAAGAAAGGGACCCAATACACTAAGCAACCTTGGGAGCTATGCTATCTGAAGCAATGATAATGCGTTTAGTTGTAAAAATTTGTTTGACAACCAGTCCAAATCTGTTTTGCACAATTGTCTATCAGTTACATCAGGCTTAAAAGAGACATACAGCTGAATATCATCAGCATAACAGTGATAAGAGATACCTTTAAATTTGCTAATAATATGACTTAATTGAAGCATATACAGAGCAAATAGTATAGGACCCAAGACAGAACCCTGGGGCACACCACAGGAAAGAGCAACAGTTTGACATGTAGGGAGTGATACAAGTGATACAGAAAAAGTCTTATTTGATGCATATTTCTCAAAGTGTGGAACAATGACTTTGGGTCAAATAAAAATAAAATGAAGGGATTTAGTGTTTCTCCACCAGAATTTCATTCCTGACAGTGTGTGTTCTTTGAAACAGTGTTTTTCAGTAAGTGGAGCTGAACAGTGAAATGAATAAATATTGTACAGGTCAGATTTTTTGGCTTCAAGACAAACATTTCCTAGAAATTTGGACTCATGACCTCAGTATCAGGGGAAGCAGCACAAGGTATTGACGTCATCCTGGTGTAAATGAAACCGTTTCTATTTGTGTAACGGTGTGGGGGCATTATCATTTTATAACATAAGAAAACACACCTGACGTCATCATACATGATGAAGCAGACTAATGACTCACCATTTCAGAGTCACTTTATGTTTTCAACAGTTGGTTACACTCATGTAGTGTGCCATTGAAATGATCCTTATGTGACCTCTGTGTGGCCCAGACAGTATTCTTCTCAACCACAGGTGTGTGAAGGTGATTATTTCAGCCTGGATGCACCTGTGTAGTGTACAATGCTCAAAGTCCTGGGGCTCTCCCATGCAGGGCACCTTTGAAAAAACAGAAATGGAGAGATGACTCACCCGCAGCTAACCAAAAAAAAGAAGAAAAATTCAGCTCAGAACTGTGTATACAATATAGTATGTGGTGTGATGCACCTACAAGTGGATTATTAGTCACTCTATACAAGTCAGTTTGGAGCAGAATGAGTACATGACCTTGAAACATAAATGCTCTTTTGTTGCTATATACCGTTAGTTATTCTGACTCTAATGCAGCATTCCTGCACCTTCTAGTGAAATGCAAGTCAGTCTGAGTCACTGAGGAGCCTTAATAATTTTTTGTTCAAACGGTTCTCAAAAATTCTATATAACAATGAGTCAAAACATACTGTCAGACTTTACCTTGAATTACCAATTATAAGTCGTAGGTACCTTTATTTTTACTTTTTCCACAGTCAGTGAGATTAGAATTCGAATTAAAATTCGCCACTGTTTGCTGATTCATGGTGTTAACACGTGTTATTACGTATTATTTTCAGGGCCACTATAATCGTGCAGATTTTGTGGCTGTCACATTACACCTACCCTACATGTGATGTGGCCTGGTTTAAACTTTTTTAAACCTTCATCTGACAGTCTTGATGTAGCTACTGAATCTATAAACCGAGTCGCCTGGGAGAGGTGACAGAAAAGACAATGACACAAATATTTGAAAGCTTCTCTTTTTTTTTTTTCAAAGAGTCAGGAAGGAATACGCAGCCTAGTCTCAGCTGCTGCTGTGCATCTGAAGCCTTTTCTCTGTGCAGTGGAGGCAGCAGCAGAGACAGTGGCTGCAAATATAAAGAGGGTAAAACAAGTGTCCTCTTTATCCACATGTTGCATCTGTCATCTATTTTTTATAATGATTCATAATGCAAAAATTAAATAACCACCAGTAGTTTCCGGCCTCACACTGTGTTGGCTAACAGATATTCGAATGAGTGCTACTATCTCTTGACATAATGCTCTTCCTGCACCTCTAATCTCTCATAGTAGGGAGCTACCAACAACCATTGACCTCTGAAAAAAACACCTTTCTGCGGCAGAGGTTCTTCAAAAGGCAAATAGTTATCTCAAAAACCTTTTTGCTGTTTATTTTTGAAGCTTTGAAAGATAAAAAAAAAAAATGGAACAAGCCCCTGCACACTGTCTTGCATATAAATGTATTGCTGCAGTATTTGGGTCTCACAACTTTCATCCGGCAACAGTCAGAACAAAATAAAACCCAGAGCCTTTGTTAGATGCACAGATAAGATGAACATTTCTACACATGACTTTTTTGTACTGCATTTTTGCATTATTTGCTAGCTTTCATAATTGAATAACTAATTTTCAATAAACCTAAAATAAAAGTTATTTCACTTTCAGAAATTAAGCTAAACTTGGTTTTAACAAAGATCTTATTGATTTATGATGCAGCACTTTCATCAGCTGAGCTACAACAAACAATAGCCATCATATCTCTAGTAATTTAAGTTTAAAAACAAATATTTTACTGTACTATACCATGAGAAATCTGGCTTCTATACAGCTTATTACTTGCTTGAAGGTTTTTCAAAACATTGATCATTGAAAACATTGAATTTTTTTTTCATACAGTATTTTCACATGGCAACTGTGGTATGATTGAGGTTAGGGGAAGATAATGGTTATGACAATTAGAATACAGCTAAGAATAAGCTGCTATTAGCTCCTGATTACTATTTTCACATTAACAATGGATTAAACTATTATGTGTAATGTGAAAAGTGTTGCTTGTAGTGACGAATTCACAGAGTATTATCACCAACTCTGCAGTTCTCCTCAGCTCTATGTGAAGTTTTTCACATTTTTCAGCTGATTGATTTGGTGTTACAGTGCACAACTAGGCTATACTGCTTTGATTCATTCTCACATTTCATCAGCATCCCAGGCAGCTGTTTTCAGTGAAAAAACTCTAATAAATCATCTGTGTGCTCTCTGCCCAGCACCAAACAGCAGCCATAGAAAGTTAGTGAATAGCTGGTGAACATATGTGGCACAAAAAGAAGCTAAAAAGACACATTTCCCTCAGGAGTTAGTGGACACCAAAACAGAGCTAAAAGAAGAGTGACTATTGACTTACATTCATCATGTCATTAACATGACACCAAATGGATAGTAATGTTTCTCTGTATCTGATGGATGTTTAAATAGGCAAACGTTTGCTAACAATTTGCTTAATAAGGTGATCATACTCTATGTCAGTGTTGTGTTTACAATGTGTTTCTGCTGCTCCCAAGTGGCCAAAAAAAAAACAACAATTCATGCTGATTTACCTTTAGGGAACTAAAACATTAGTTTAGGGTTAGGCAAAAATCGTGGTTATGGTTAACAAAAGCAAACTTTGAGGTATGTGACATGAACTCCAGTCTCCTGCATGAAAGTTCCCCATCAATATCCAAAAAAGACACACTGCTACTTTAATCATCCACTAAGACACTGGGCTGAAAAATGCAGCTCAGAAAAAGGGGAGTACCACATCATCTAGCAATGCAGGTGAACAATCTGTAACTTTGTCACCTTGCAAGTTTTGAGACAGAGGAGAACATTATTGCTCACTTGGTAACTCTAGACTTAAAATCTTTTCTCTTAGAAGTATAAATTTCTGTGTATTGTCTTCTGATAAGTCACCAAACAGGACTCTCTGGCTATATCTTGTCAACAGTAACCTGTAGCAACCAGCCCACGGCTACGCAGCTCCTTCTGTTTTTTTTTTTCATCCTGAGCTATTCTTGGTCTGAACTCAGTCTAATTCATGCTCCTGAAATTTTCTTTCAAGGCTTTAGGTTCGTTAGAAAGGATTGTGCTTAAGAACAGGAGAGAGGACTGAGATTAAATTTTTATGCACATGTAGACGCCTAGAATGGATCTTGGGGTTGTGCAGCTGACATTTAGTCATCTGTATTACCAGCAGGTGTAGTACAGCATAATACAGATGCTGCTGGAGCACTGGACTGAATATTGGATTCTAACCACATACAGTAACTGTCATTGTCTTCACTGTGGTTGGTTACAGGATCAAATGTGCATTTACAATTGTAATAAGGCTGCATTCTAGCAAAAAAGAAGAATATGAAGAGAAATAGTTCATGTTGGACTGCTAAATAACACTATTGTTATAAATAATGTAAAAGCAGTGTTTGTTATAGAAGGGTTTAACAGTTACTTAAAAAAAAAGCTTATCTCCTTTATCAGATAGAAGAATACAATCATAAAATTAACAGGAAGTGGTATATCTAAACCATCTCCATTCTGAGCTTTGCACCTGTATCACAAGTGTTACTGGGGACATTGATGTTTCATCAGTGAATCCACTTGTGACATGTGGCAAAGACAGTTAGACCCTCAAGCAGTGAGCATTTTGTCCAAGACTTTCTTTCATGGAGAAGCAGCATTAGAAAAGCCAGTCAAAATGTTTCCAGCTGTGTATTTGAGTTATGTCACAGCGTGAAGCTCACAGGAGAAACGTGACTGAGAACAGGTGAGTTGTTCCTCACACTTACATGTCACTACAATGCAGTTAAAACAATTTTAATCTGAAAGATATATTTTAAATTGTCAAGATTAGTTTACTAATGGACCCAAGCGCAGAACACAGACTCAGAGGCAGATGATGTTTCACAGATTTATTGTACTTTGAACGATGATGAGAATACTGGGGACGGCTGACGAAGGCAGGACGAATGGAGATGGCAAGGCAGCGTGGCTGACGGAGGTAACGAGGGGGAATGAACATGCAGGCAGGTGAGCAAACAGAGCGGCAGACTGGCAGTGATTCTGAGGCACAGAAGAAAAACGGGCAGTAATCCAGTTGCAAAAGCACGAAGATCTTAACTCAGAAAACATGAACATGCAAAGGAAACCGGAGTATAACTACCACACTGGCAGAAGCAACAATCTGGCAATGAATGGGGGAACGCTGAGGTAGATGTCCTGGAGAGGTGATTAGCGGATGCATGACAGGTGTGTTGGCTGAGGAGGCGATGCGCTGATTACAAGTAGGTGTGTGGAAACCAGGTTGGCAGCAGGAACACATACTCACAAACACACACACACAAACAGAGAGACAACACACGGACATTTAACAGGAGTAATGGGGGAACATAAGGGGAGAAAGGGGCATGGCCATGATGTAAATGCCTTTCAGCTTTTTTTGTTTCACCAAATTACTGTCATTATTAATTCCTACCCTTTTTAAATTAAAACATTGTTTTTCTTCCATCGGAAAAGCTTCCATCAGAGTCCAAATTACTGCATGTTAATCTAAAAGACATAGCAGTGACTCCTCTACATCTAGTAACTGTGTTCTTGTCATTTTCCTCATCACTTTACATCCATCCATGACATTGTAGAAAGTTTAGAAAACTTTGTCATCTGGTAACAGAAGATTACGCTAAACCTCCAGAAGATACAATGTGTTGAGATAAAGTGAACTCTATAACTAGTAATGTTCATGAGTCACCCTGATAGTTATAGAGTACAGATTTATCTCAGGATGATATACGACTAGTGGCAGCATTTAGCAAAATAGATGCTAAATGTTGCCATTAATTTTGTATGAATAAAATAAATACAAACTTACAAACTTACTCTGGCATGTCCTCCCTAGAGGAATTAAAGTTTTACGCCTGAATAATGCAAGGTTCTGGCTATAACCCTCACAGCTTGTTCCTGCTGTAACTCATTTATGTGTAAAGTTTCTTCAGGAAACCTGTGTGGAAGTGTGGAAGTGTGGAAACGTTACGCTCTGCATGAACTGCTTCAGTTACAGTCCTTTCTACATACAGTGCCGTAGGTAGAAATCTTAGACAGGTTTCCACACTCCAGGCAGATGGGTGGTGACTGTTAAGTGGACACAGATCAAAAACGTCTCTGAGTTACTGCCCAACTGCATGTTCAAACTTGAGCAGAGGAGATGGAGAAATATTCTGGCCACTTTTACAGATGAATGTTTCTTGGAAGAACCTAAATAAACTTTCCCACTAAGCTTGTTTGTCTCATAGCTGTTTCAACAGCTAGTTATTGAGGCACTAATATACTCGAGGTTGAGCTATAATCTGTCATCCTGGTCTGATCTACAGCTCTCTGCCTTTGGCTTCCTTCAGATAACCAGAGCATAACAGTTTTTTTCTCTGTGTACATTAGAGATGTCCAAATGAAATGGGGCTTAGCAAAAGTTCAGTCAGGAAGATCTTTTGCATGCTCAGGTCTGTAGTTTTATTTCTCAAACCATCTGTCATTCCCATCCCTCACACGTAATCACTCATAATTTACTTGCTGTCATTCCCCTGGGCATCAATTCAGACATCAGCTGTTCACATCAGCTAGTCACATCTAATCAATAGCACGGTGACACACCTTCATTGTCAGCCTGTTATGTTACGTCTGTCTTTTTAAATGTTTTTTCCCTTTCTGCCATAGTGCTTGCATGGTGCCGTTATGTGCATGCCACCACCTCCCCATCACCACCTAGTCTTGACAGATTTATCAGTACATCATTTCATCAGCCTCATCGGCCTTATCAGTCTCACCACCACCACCAGTGTCTAGACTACATGGGGGGATTTATCTTGCTGCTGCTCAGGACTGATGTCCCTCAATTCAAAATCTCCCTGTAGAGACTAAGCGCCAAAGACTTTTGTCAACACTTAATCATCAGTATCATCTGTATAATAAACAATTCTTTTTGCTTCATTCACTTGTCTCTCCTGATTAAAGTTCTTCTGGCCCCAATCCACATCCTTTAACACACCTTTTTACCTAAATGACACAGCCGCCCAGTTCACACTCAAGATTCAACTTAGAAATGAGATACGATAGAACTTAATTAATTCAAAAATAAATGTTTGCACCAAAAATGGTCAGTGTACATAGTAAAATATTTATATACAGTGCATAGCAGCAGAACATATGCAGTGTTGATTAAATATGTATCTGGCACATGCACACGCTTAATTTTGCACACTTGATTTTCACAAGCTACTTGATCCAAATACTGGAGGTCCTGGCTCAATATGCTTGAATTATTGATGTGATATGAATAAAGAAGTTTAAGAATGCAACTCCTGACACTGACGTGATGTGATCAGCTAAATTGTTTCACCAGAGAAGATTCCTCACTACTTCCTCACCTACTGTTGTAGGAACTACAAAAACACTGGAGATTGTTGGCTGCCCTGTTCCAGCTCAGTCACCGCTATGTCGCAGCTTCAGCTTGAAACGTTTCAGAAGTGAAGTGTCTGTACTTCAGCAGCTGCATTTATATGAAAGTTTAGAATATTCATTATTCATAAATACATGTTTGCATGTCATTTTGATATGGTAATAGATGCTTTATGCTGTATGTGAATGGCAACCTTCTGTTGCAGCAGTCTGCACCAGCTAAAAAATGAAAAGCTGCCAATTGAATGTTTTTAACAAGACTCTTTGCTAGACAGAGCAGAGATGAAAGATTCACTAACAGATCTGTTAGCATCGTTTCTGCAAACCACAGAAAGGTTGAATATCTACATTTCAACACGTGAAATACGTAGCATATTAACATTTCAACAAAACTTATCATCTCAACATTTCTAAAGTGACGTAGTTCACATGTGATCTACATGAGTTGATCTTTTCTATATAGGAGGAGGAGGGGCACGTGGACGGTTAGTAAGTTTGTTGGCAGCAAGTTGGAAATCAGTGTCAAACATGGTTCAAGACCACCTCGAAACCAAAACCAATGTCCACTTCTCGTTTCAACCGACAAAAGCGGGTGTTTTTAGCGAGACATCAGGACATTTGCAGCCATTTTTATGGCGAGAAAACCGGCTTTTTTTTAGACTTTCTTTAATTTTTTTTTTTTTTTCATGATCTTTCCCTAAACCTAACCAGACCTTAACCACAGCGTTGTCACACCATAAAACATCATTATTCAACGGGTAGAAATGTTAATATGCTACGTTTGTAGAAATGTTGATATGATACGTAATTCACGTGTTGAAACGTATACACTTCAAGTTTCTGTGGTTTGCAGAAACGTTCAATGCCAACGTTTTCTTCTGGCGACTGGGTTGATACGGGACATCTTTAGTGTTCGTATCTTTTCATCTTTTTGTCTAGTGTGGATTTAATACAGATGACTATTGTTTTTTGTGTCACTACTTGAGGACAAAACATGGGCCCAACAATATTTGTGTATTTTGGGTCACTGATCCATGCAAAGGGTATTGATGTCCGTCTGTTGGCTGCTGTAGGTTACTGTATATAGCGTACTGCATATGATAGAATCAGCATGTGGGTTTCTGAAAAAACACTGACTGAACCCTAACCAAGTCGTTTTGGTGCTTAAACCTTACCAAACCCTAATCATAGTGATGTAAGAAGGTTTTAAATGTAACAATTTTGAAAGGCACTGACAAAGATGTTGTCGTGCTGATACAGAAGGGGCATCAGATCGATGCTAATGTGATTTGTGCTAATTTTAATTATGTATTATTCAATATTCTCCATATTAAAATGGGATTTAATTACACCCAATGATTCCAAATTATTCTTTTATTCATATTCATATTAACTGATTTTCAGGTTGAAATATATTTAGACCTATATTTAGAATTTAAATACAGTATCTGTGCCTGTTATTCATGGATTGTAACTATGGAGAAATCACTGTAGGTTAAAATAAATCTATAGTAAATCACTGTGTAGGGTGTAAGCAGAAACAAAACTCACTTTCATTTCTTAATTGGGAATACTTCTCTGTTTACTCAACATTACAAATCAACAAAGTGTGTTCAGTGACACCATCTGACCCTGCTGTTGCATGTGAGATCCACTATAGCTTTGTTGTTCTGGGTACAAATTGCAGCAAAATAAACATTATTTGATCAGGCTCTGTGTTGCTATGTCAACCCCAACTCTTGGCATGAGCGTCATATATGACGCACCGACACATTACGGTTATTTAAAGAAAACATTTTTACAAAAATACAGTATCAGACACCTAAAATTGTGATGTAAATGCTGCCTCAGTTGTTTCATGCTGATTTAGAGAAGCACATAAGTGATGTGTCACAGTCTGGCTCGATGTCCCTTCCTCTGCATTCCCATTTCCCCAGGTCCCTTAGTTGCCATTCTCCATCAGTCCACCAAATGCCCTCAGACTTTTCTCTGTTTTTCAGATCCTGCCGCTCCCATATGCCCTGCAATCACCTCATTCCCCTCACCCAAACTTCCCCACCCATCTCTCCAACTGCATCTCGTTCCCTTGTCAGCCACTTACTTCATATACCAGCCCAGATCCTTTGTTACCTTGTCAGATTGTTGTAGTTGTGTTGTTTTTTGTCAGTGGTTTTAAGCTTCTGTTTTCTGTTACCTGGACCTGTACCATATCTGCACCTGCTTGCCTGCCTGTCTGGATTTTCCTCTGTTTCATCCCGACAACTCTGTGGATTTAATACTACTGCTGTTTGGACTGTTTGGGCTTGTCAGACATGCCTGTGAGCTTTTGTATCTTCACTTTTGACAGTAAACTCACTGAACTATCCCTGCCTGCCTCTATAGAGTGCATCTGGATCCTTCCCCTGTTGCTTTCTACACAATACCCATGACATGATGACTGGTTGGCCCTTTTATAAATGTGACACACTCAATGGGTATTTAATTTGATGTTGACCATTTGTGTAGTTATAGCCATAGTAGTAGCATGGCTCCAGTGGCTCTGTCTGTTGGTCAGTCAGACTGAAGAATCTCAACATCTGCTCGATAGATTAGCACACAATTTAGTACAGACATTCATGGTTTCAGATGTTGTATCCTGATGATGTATAATGTATGCCTCAAGCAAGCTGTACTAAATGTTTTGATAAAAAAGAAATAGCCAAGAGCAAGGCTGCTGCTGGATCTATTTTCTCACCTCAGATGCTGCTAGGTATTCTCAAAATTCAACTCATGTTTTAGCCTTGGGGTTTGACGCTCCCGTGAGGTTTTACACCACTGTGGAGTCTGCCTCCAGTTAAATGATAGTATGTCTAATCCTAAAAAACATCATAAAAGTGATCTGACATTAGGAACATGCCATAACCATTGTGAATACTTACAGAACTGTATATAAAGCAGTTTTTGCGGTTTATAGCATAATTCTTGCACTTACAGATTCAATTTATTTTTTCCCATTTATGTGTGTTCCTGATAAGAGAAACACAGGAACTCATGTAATGAAAGCATTATCATGGGAGAACCTTTGACCGAACACTGAGTTTCTGTTGTGTTTTGAACTCATTCTATGAGAACACAATTAGGCATCAAATTAATGTGCTTTAAGTGCTTTAGAGGAAACCCACAACTTGGGTTTTTTCTTTGGGGCTTTCTTCACTTGTCTGCAAGAATTTGCAATTACTAGGCTTTACATAAACAGAGTGTTCTTAATCCATAGTGAATGCAGCACTTCATGAGTCCAGATGGCTCATGGGGTTGTCATTCCTACAAGATAAATATAGTTTCTTCTTAGATGCACACAGCCAAAGACTTTTGGTGTCCAGTGAAAATAGTTAAATGTAGATCTTTTTATTAGGGCCTGAGCCTCAAAGGGGCAAAGACCCTCTTGTATCTGTTCTGTTTCTTTCTTTCTTTCTTTCTTTCTTTATTATCTCACCACTTCAACCCTTATTTTGACCTATGTATCTAATATGGCTGCCACGGCCCATAGGAATGTCGTAGAGAGATCGAACCAAAACTCAATTATTCATCTCATCAAGACCTACAAATCATATGCTGACAGCCCTGACCTAAATCCAACAGGAAGTCCGCAATATGCCCATCAAAGTACAACTTTGCGCCAATTTTCGACCCCCAAGAAACACTATCTCCTCCTAGGGTGTTAACGGTATCAGCTTCAAACTTGAATACATGACTTATCACACTGTGCTGAACAAAAGTTGTTAAAAACTTGTCTAAACTATAAGTCTGACCACTTTGAAACCTGTATCAATGGATTTGCGATGAAATTTCCTACAAAAAAAATGTGATTTTTAATGTAGGATTTGGCCAAAGTCATGGGATTTATGAGGATATTTCACAAGAAGAGTGACATTCTCCTCTCCAACTGAGAGGGAGAGAGGGAGAATAGGAGGGGGGGAGATGGGTGTGGGGGTTGAATGGAGCTCATTGAGTGAGAGTGACAGTTTAGTGATAAAGTGGTACAGAAAAATAAAATCAAAACTACAATTTGTAGCTCTGTACTGCAGTTTTTTCTTTATTAAGGCCTGAGCACCTAGCGGTTCGCTCACACTCTCCATTCAAATATATGAGTATTTTTCTGTGTCCAGCTGCAGTTACTAATTGTCTCTACACACCTGACAGTACATATTTCAATCAAACTTTGACCAGGTCATATGGGTTAAAAGTCTTTACTTTTCTAAAAATAGACTTGATGAAACGTAGGAAATCAATTTGTTTTACACACACACTCATCAAGAGTTTTCAATTTACTAATTGAAATTCAAGTGAATGGACCCAAAACTTGCATAATTTTGATGCCACAGGTGTGAGCAAGACAGACATGTCTCACCCTGCAGAAAATTCTCATCCTCACACTGTTGAGATTTGATGTTTTGCAATGACAGATGAAGTTGCTATAACTTTATTGTAAATACTCCAGTCTGCACCAAACTTTACATGTTTGATAAGACTCCCGGCCTGAACACGTCTACATGACAATATTCCATCAGTGATGCAAACTGGCTGAATAGCGCCCCCTAAGAAATTTCAGCAAAGCAGCCCCAGCAGCAGGCAAAATAGTGGACAAAGGAAGTGATGTTTATCTCCGTCTTGCACTGTCTGAAAACAGCCCGGGTCTGAAGACATCTACATGACAGAAGCCCTTTGACTGCGCTGCGGCTTGATGTGCGTGGAGGCGCGAGGACCCGTTCAACGCTGCTTGCAGCTTTAATTAACATTAGCATTTATGTCAGTCTATTAGATACAGTATATCAACATTCACTTCAAAAGAGCAAGTGTTGAAACTGCTGAATGTGGATATGGATATACTTTAGTTTGATTTAAACTCATTCAGAATACATCTATGAGACATATTTGAGTTGTCTTTCGATATGAGAGTTCATATAGGGAGGCAATCAACAATCTTGCAGAGTGGTGCACAGAGAACAACCTACTGCTCAGTGTCAACAAAACCAAGGAGCTGATTGCTGATTTTAGAAAAAAAGAGGCAAAGACATCAGCATCACAGAGAACCTGTCATGGACATCACACACCTCCACCCTAATAAAACAAAGCTCAGAAACGATTGTACTTCTTTAGGAAACGTAAGAAGGTGAAATTCCCATCTCAAGTTCTTAGCTTTTACAGAGGACCAATAGAAAACATCCCGACTGGAAACATCACAGATTGGCATTGGATGTGCACGGCCCAAGACAGGAAGGCTCTGCAGCAGGTGATTAGAACCACCTAAAACATCATCGGTACCTACCGAGCATCAGTGGTATCGGTGAGGTGAGGATACCCACCCCAACCACAGCTTGTTCACCCTGCTGCCATCTGGCAAGAGATACAGAAATATCCGCTGTCATACCACCAGACTACCAAGCAGCATCTTTCCTCAGGCTGTGAGACTCCTCAATTCATCCTCTGCACTAAAACATAAAAAACAGTTTTGTGTTTGTGACTTGTTGTTTGTTGGTC